>NC_060275.1:108748125-108832334 GCF_021613505.1 Equus quagga
GGATAGGATGGGATAGGATAGGATAGGATAGGATAGGATAGGATGGGATAGGATAGGATGGGATAGGATAAGCTAAGATAGGATAGGATAGGATAGGATCAAGTGATCGGATAGGATAGAATAGGATTAGGTGGATAGGATAGGATAGGAAATATCAGAAGCAATCACAGATAACAAGAGGAGACCTGGTTTGTGAAACTTCTATGAAGTTTTGCGTGTGTGCAAGCAGTTGTGCAAGTCAAATGTAAAATGGATCTTTCAGAACCAAAAAGTTTGAACACTGCTATGATAGAAATGACACTGCGCCACATAAACCCCAATGATTGTCAAGTTTTCACCTATAGATAAAGAACTGCTCATGCTGGCTTAACCCGTCAGCAAAATGTTTATTGAGCATTTTGTTTGGAGGCAAGAGTGAGCCTGTCCTTGCTGAACAGAGGCCTCCCTGGCACCGTGACTCCCTAAAGTGTGGCCTCACTGGCATTCTGTGGGGTCAAATGTCCTGGGGTTGAAAGGAGGTGAAAGCAGAAAAATCATGGGGCTTATTTTCAGTTTCTCAGAAATAATGTGTCCAGGCCTAGCCACACCTCACTCACCCACATAGGTAAACACCCAAACACCCAGCCTCAGTCCAGCCTCTGTAGACCACCCATGGACAAACTAATGAGCCCCAAGGTTTGCGTTTGCAGTTTCAAATGATGTTTTAAGAAAACACTTAAGTATTACTTTCCAAGAAAATGGTTACAAGAGGCTCAAATGCAAACCCTCCCATTTATATTTCATCCCCAATCAAGACTAAAAGGGTAGGGTAAAAATTTTCCTTTCCATGCAGCAAGTTCGAACCCGTGAGTTGTAATACCGCAAGTGGAAAGGATGCCCTGGGCTGGCAGCAGGACGCCCTCACTCCCCCCAGGTGGCTTTCCCTGTGAGTCCAGTGTTAGCTCACTGGACATGCCCTGGGGACAATTCCCATTTGCACAAAATGTGGATAACATTGTTTTTTATTCATGCAATAAATAATATTGCAAAGTTTCTTTTTTCTTAGAATTCTCTCAAGATAACTTTGTGAAAATAAAAATCAAAATATTAACACTTTCCTTTCCTTTTCCTCTTCATGCTTAGTAATAGAATTTAGATGTCTTAAAAAACAAAATCCCAGGGTTTTACAAGGAATACCTGTCATGCTCAAGAACATCACAGTATCTTAGTAAGTGTTTAACATATTCATATCAACAGAACTTGTATTTTAAAGTTACATTTGATGAAATGCAGGCTTCCCAAGAGATGAAAGGATCAAAAAAGCTTTTGGTGGCAGGAGAATATCTACGCTCCCATTTGACAAACCACACTTAACAAATAAATTGGTAATTTTTCTCCTTTGTATTTCACCTTTGATTGGTCAATATTTAGTGACCAAGGAATAGAATCTAGACCTGAGTTCAAAGTTATTTTCTTTCTTACTGGATGCTTGTTACTTTCATTCTCATGGCATTCATTTTGTACATTCCAACATAATATATATTTAAAATACAAAATTACTGAGCAAACTAAAGAAGCTGTATGAGTCACACTTAACATTACTCCAGTTCTAAAAATTATAAAGCAACAATGAAAGTTTCTATGGAATAAATATTGATGGGCACATTTTATCCTCTTTGTTCTAAAAGGAAATATTACCCCTAAGTCAGGAAGCCAAACCTGCAGAAACAGTATTCGTATTGTTGTCTTTTGAATGAAGCGTCTTTCAGAACTAAGCACAATATGAATTCTCAAAGGCCTTTCCATACACCCCATTCTCCAGAAGCAAAGGCAAAGAGACAAGGAGATGGTTGACTGAGAGTGTGGATATTCATTCCGCAAGGCTTTCATGAAAAATGAGACATGGCTGTCTCAGAGTCCAGTGTCCTAAGCACCTGCCCCCTATCAACGTATTAGGAACCAGGAGAACAGGACAGCATGATCTGGCTTTCTCCCACATCACAAGAAGGACTCCATTTGGGAGTCAGAGAGTGGACCACACAGGCCAGGCCTCTCAGGGCTGATGCCGCCTATAATGAATATACTAAATGGCACTTCCAGATAATTCCTTCCAAACCAGAGAAGAGTTTTTCATGACCAATTGTGATGGTTAGTCTTGTGTATTAATGTGGTAAGGCCACAGGACCCAATTATTCAATTAAAACCTCGTTTAGGTGAAAGTATTTTGTAGATGTGGTTAACTTCTCCAGTCAGTCGACTTTAAAGTAATGTCTACTTGATAATGTAAGTGGACCTCATCCAATCCACTGAAAGCCTTTAGCACAAAACTGAGGTTTCTCAGTGGAAGGAGAAATTTCACTGTAAGTTGCAACATCAGCTCCTGCCTGAGAGTTTCCAGACTGCTCTTGCCCGCGCTCGTGATGTCAGACTTGTCAGCCACCACAATTGCTGGTTTTGTTTCTCTAGTGGAACCCAGATATACTGGTCAACTGCTCTGGGACGGTATCAATCTAAGTTCATCTAGAAATAAAGGGCCTCATTATACTCTAAATTTTAGTCATGACAAATACCAAAACATTGGTTTTATAAACTTGACAGCACAGAGTAGCAGACTTTTAAAATGCAGCCGTGTCCTTACATGCTATGCATATGGGAGTTACTAAGAATACACTTTACTGTACAACCAGTTAATCCCAATTTCCATCAAGTTGAAAAGACATTTGAAATTGGCACTTGCACTAGTTGGGTTTCCATTATTGTTAAATGGCTGCAGCCTTTCGAGGCAGAAAGGAACACATGTAGAATATGGTTTCTGAAATGCTACCAAACCAGAGTCATCTGAAATAAGTATAACTTGATGAACGTTAAAATGAAGTTGAAATTGGTTTCAGCCCATTTCCTAAATTGCAGCCGCTCTTCTGATAATTCCACCTTACCTGCCTTATTTCAGTAGTTTCCTGGGGGGGTTTGGGGATGTTTATTATATCCACATCTAAGAAAGAATTTGTATTCTAAATTTTTCACACAAACTATCCCTGATGAGTCTTTTAACAGTCTTGCCACCACGAAAGACCACAAATTTTCTTCCTGTTACATTCCTCTTTTGCCAAAATAGGCCCTATGGCTGGGTGGTTTTATCTTCTTCCATCACAAGAGAGTTTAATATAAGCTTGTCAAAAAAAGGGACAGCGGTGACAGTTAAATGAAAAGTGTCACCAATTAATGTATTTATAGAACACCATACACAAACAGACAACAGACGAGGAGAGAATATGTATACATGAAAAGCACATCAAGCTTCAGCAATCATCAGTTTCTCAGAAAGGCTTTGCCCCTGACAAATTATCAGTAAGAGAACATCCCCAAGGTCAAAGGAACATAAAATGGGGCCATTTTTCCTGCCACCTGACTTGTCCAGGGCCACAACTGCAGCCTGGGAGGTGGTGGCACGGGAGTAAAGATAATCAGAAAGTGGATTGGCTAACACATCAGTTACCTCACAGTTACCACATCTACTGTAGGACTATGGATCCACGTAGGAGAGATAAAGACTATCAAGCCACCTTGCCCCTCTGGTTACTGTGGCAATGGAAGGATCCACTCACTTTTGTCCTCTAGACACTGCCAGAGACACAATCAAAATGTTGGTAGACTATTTTCCTCTTTTCTGCCTCTTTCCCTCTGTTGTAGCATCCCTCTCCTGGCGCTCTAGTCCTGTGCTGGAAGAATCTGATATCTGTCATTGACCAGAGTTGGTGTGGTACCCTGGGATCTCAGAGTTTTGAAAAGTTTAAACTTCCCCTAGCTAAGGAATCTGTTCCTTGTTGAAGGAATTTCTGGCATCAATGGCAGGCTGGGGTAGGGGAGGGTAAGAAGGAATTTTAAGGCTGGAGGGCCCTCCTAGATTCTTAAACAGCACACTCAGGCAGTCACTCCCAGTATTATTCGTGTCACTCTGGAGCTGCAGCTGAGGTGAGATAAGCTTCACGTAGAGGGAGGTGCTATCTATACTCCATACCATAGACCAATTCAGAGGAAAGAGGGTCCAGAGTTGTCAATGGGTTCAATGGGACAAGGCAATCTCCCTATTACTCCTCTCCACATGTAGACTCTTTGAACACCACATATAAACTGAATGTTTGTATCATCCTCAAAAATTCATAAGATGGAGATTAACCCCCAATGCAATCGTATTTGGAAGTGGGGATTTTGCGAGGTGTAGGGTCATAAGGGCACAGCCCTCATGAATGAGATTAGGGCCTTATAAAAGAGACCCCAGAATGCTCCCTTGCCCCATCTACCATGTGAGGACACAGCAAAAAGACAGTTGTCTATGAATCAGTAAGTTGGCTCTCACCAGACACTGAATCTTCCAGCACCTTGATCTTGGTCTTTCCAGCCTCCAGAACTTTGAGAAATAAATTTCTGTTGTCTACAAGCCACCCAGTGTATGGTATTCTGTTATAAGAGTCCAAACTGACTAAGACAACACACTAGTTGGTTTCTTAAATGACCAAAGGCTTCCCATATACCAGAGAATGTACGTATTAAAAGTATAATGACAGGACTTTTGATTCTGGCTGTGATGGTGTAGCTTAAAGAAAACTAAAGAAAAACTTGAGCAAATAAAATCTTTTTAAAAAAATTGTTTAAAGGCATGGGAGAGCTGCCAAGGCGATCAGGCAGAATTTGGGTGCCAGATCCAAGAAAGAAGGGAAACTTGTAGAGGTGAGCCCAGCTTTCTGCATCCCAATTTCACCTTCCAGGCACGTGCTAATTCCTGGTACTGGTCTAGAGATTAAGAAGCTGAGCAGAGGGCACCTGCTAATAGGCAGAGAAGTCAGAAGAGTTTTAAACAATGTTACAGGGCTAGGAAGACAAAATGGGATTGGAGGTTACAAAAGTGGTCTTGAGAGGCCAAGATATCAAAGAGAAGGAAAGCGCTGAGAATGAATCCAACACTCAGCAATGGTTTTCCCCAAAGTGTCAGGCAGAAGACTACAAAACAAAAATACACACAGGAATAATGAACCATATAAACTTACGTAAATCTAAACGAATATTAATTGTACAAAACAGTAATAATAATGCCTTATGAAGAATTAAATATGTATAGAATAAAACTGCGTGACAAAAATAACAAAAGGAAAGAGGGGATACGTGGAGTTAAGTTGTTCTAAGAACTTAGCATTGTCTTACAAAGGGTAAAGAACTTATTTATATTAGACTTGAATAAGTCAAGAATGATTGTTTTAATCTCTAGAATAACTTCCAAAAGAATAGCACAAGAACATCTTAAAAGAAAAATCTTTAAGAAAAAGCTAACAAAGAGGAGAATAGAAAATTTTAAAAGTAGTTTATTAATCCAAAAGAGGCAAAAATAAAAATAAATAAAAGACAGATAAAGAACATAAAGATGTAGGACAAGCAGAAAAAAAATATAAGATTGCAGGTTAAAAAACTTTACCAATAATTACATTAAACATAAGTGGTCTAAATAGTGTAAACAAAAGAAAAAAACTGTCAGTCTACATTAAATAGGAAAACTCAACTAACGCTGCTTGCAAGCTACACATGTCAAATATAAAAAGACAGAAAAGCTCAAAAAAAGTAAAAGGATAGAAAATGTATATCATGCAAACACCAAAATAAAGCTGAGGTAGCCAGACCAACATGACAAGTTATGATTTAAAGCAAGAAACATCACTAGAGTTAAAGCAAGACATTTCATAATAATAAAAGGGTTAATCCACTAAGAAAATATAACAATCATAAATTTGTATGTATCTAATAACAAAGAGCAAAAATTTCTTAAGATAAAAGGAAATATCAACAAGTCCACAATATAGTGGAAGATTTGAACACACTTCTCTCAATAACTAGTAGAATAGAAAAAAAGATCAGTAAGGATATAAAAGATGGGAATGTCAAAGATATAAAAGGTATGAATGTCCCAATTAACAAGGTTGACCTAATTGATTTATAGACAGCATGGCAACCAGCAAAGAAAGAATACTCATTGTTTTCAAGTGCAGGTAAACATTTACCAAAATGAACTGTGTGCTGGGCCAGAAATCAAATCCCAGCATATGGAAAGGATTGAAACAAATTAGAGTGTGTTCTTTAACCATGGCAGAATTAGGCCAGCTATTGATAACAAAAAGATGATCAGAATATTCCCAACTTCTTGGAAATTAAGTTTTTAAATAACTATTGCGATATATGCAGCTCCTCCCACTTCAGGACCCAAACATCTATTTTGTCAGCTACTAGGGAACATGAGACTCCTGTCGGAAATTTCCATAAAAACAAAGAGCAGCCATCTTGCCTGAGGTTACACGCCCTCTCCGAGCACGTTCTGCATCCAATGATTGGTCCATACAGCAGTAGGAAAGCCTTATCTCCGCCAGACAACTCTGAAGTTCCATCCCAGGTCCAGACCTCCCCAGGACATTGGCTAAGACCTCTGTGGCAGATATATAATAGTTGAATTTCTCCCTCCGAACAATCCTTACCTCACTCCTCTACTGGCGTAGTTCTTGAGAGCTCTAATAAATCTCCTACATGCAACTCTCCATCTGAGAATCTGTTTCCCAAGGATCCAATGCAAGATAATAACCATGGATCCAAGAAGAAATCACAATGGCAATTGGAAAATATTGCTAGTTTAATGGTAACGAAAATATGATTTGCCAAACTTTAGGGGACACAACTGAAACAGAGAGAATTGTATATCCTTAAAAATGCGTTAGAAAAAAAGACCTGAAATCAATTACCTAAGTGTTTATCTTAGGAAGTTAGAAAAGGAAGAGCAGGGGCCAGCCCAGTGATGCAGCAGTTAAGTTTACACGTTCTGTTTCTCTGCGACCTGGGGTTCACCGGTTCGAATCCCGGGTGCGGACATGGCACCACTTGGCACGCCATGCTGTGGTAGGCGTCCCACATATAAAGGAGAGGAAGATGAGCACAGATGTTAGCTCAGGGCCAGGATTCCTCAGCAAAAAAAGAGGATGACTGGCAATAGTTAGCTCAGGGCTAATCTTCCTCAAAAAGAAAAAAGAAAGAAAAGGAAGAGCAAATTAAACTCAAAGAAGCATGAAGGAAGAAAATAACAAAAAGCAGAAATTAATGTACAAAAGAGACTATCAGCAAAAGTGATAAACATCTAACAAGACTGATTAAAAGAAAAAGAAATGCTACAAAATATAAATATAGGAGTGGAAAAAGGGACAATCCCATTTTGTCTTCCTAAGCCTGATAATCCTATAAGTATATAAAAAGATCTTAAGAGGATCTTACTAACTTTAGTCCAAAAATATTTTTTGAAAATTCAGGTGAAAGAGACAGATTCCTTTTTTAAAAATCCTAAAACCAACACTGGAATTAACAGAGAGTCTGAATAGTTATATAGCTAATTTTAAAAATTGAAACTGTAATCATGATGTTAATCCCATGAAGATCTCTCCAGGCTGTTAGGGAAAACCAGAGTCAGGCACTACTTAAAGTAGTAGAAACAGAGTTTTATTCAGGAACAACTGCAACTAGGGAAAAGAAACCTCAGCGTAGGACTGAGCTCCATTCTGAATACAGTAAAGACAGCTGGGGATTTTTAGCCAGCGACCAGAAGGAGGGGCCAGCAGATGGAAAAAGCAAGGGTAGGTGGGTTCCTGCTAAACCAGCTTAACAGGTTTCCTGCTGAAGTCAGACCAAGGCGGCCAGATATCAAGGATGGGAGATTCTCTCTTAACTGATTTAGCAGGATTCTTGCTACAATGGGGCCATTCAGGTGGAGCAAAGATGGGGGCCAAGGTCAAGGCCTAGTTAAGAAGAGGGCTCAGCAGAGCCTGACTAAAGTTTGATCAAGGAGCCTTCGTCAGGGTCTAGACAGCTTCACCAGTGGATTTTCTCCAAACGTTAAAAGAATAATTGAAACCAATATTATACAAACTTTTCTACAGAATAGAAAAACAGATCACACTTCCTAGCTTGTTTCATGAGGCTGACATAATCTTGATACCCAAATCTGAAAACAAAAAAGCAAAGTCGCACACCAGTCTCTCTCACAAACATAGACGTGAGAAAGAGAAAAGCAGCCCCTGACGTCTGGAAGCTGGCTGGTACTATGGGCTAGGCCTTGGTGTTATTCTGTTGAACATAAGCCCTCCCACAGAACACCAACATCAAGTGAGGTCACTGGAACTGTGCTGGATCAAGACAAACTAAGACTCCATAATCATGTCTGAACACAGACAAAACCAAGATAATTGTCCAAACCACAAATATGAATAAACACCCCCCCATCCTGACTAATAGCCTCTATGCATTCCTCCTTGCAGATAAGATTTATTAAGACATTCGATTACAGAAATACCCCTGCTCCCTGACGGCATGATTGGAGCAAAGCTCTACATCTTTAAATCCTCCCTAAAAACACCAAATCCTATAATAAATCCTTCTTAATTCCCTCTTACTGGGATGCCCCATGGTTCCCTCTGTGTGCAGTTTTCCTCATTCCAATGAGCAATAGACCCAACTGGTTCAACTTGAAGTGTATTCCCGGTGGTTTTTGGCTGGAGGGTATAGACAAATCTTAAAATATTCATCAAACACTTACATATCAAATCCAACACTGTATAAAAGTAATGGTACACACAACCAAGTTGGGTTGATTCCAGGAATGGAATTCAAGATTACTTTAACATTAATTATGTAATTCACCACATAGCGGGGAAAAAAAAAAAAAAAGAAATGTCATATGAGCACCTCAATAAATGCACAAATTGCGTTGGATAAAACTCAATACTTCTTCATGTTAACAAAAATGAAAACTTTTAGCAGAATAAACCTTCTTTTATTCTGAAAACTTCTTTTGTTCTGATATAGAGTATCTACAAACACTATACAGCAAACATCACACTTAGTGGTGAAATATGAAAAGTTCTTCCCACAAAATAGAGAATAAAATAAGTATGCCACTATTATCACTTCTATTCAAACAACTGGAGGTTTCAACCAGTATAATAAAGGAAAAGAATAGCTAGAAACAAATCTGACAAAGATTTGAAAGACATCTACACTGAAAATTACAAATATAGAGAGAAATCTTTTGTGTGTGTGTGAGGAAGATTGGCCCTGAGCTAACATCTGGTGCCAATCTTCCTCTTTTTACTTGAGGAAGACTGTTGCTGAGCTAACATCTGTACCAATCTTCCTCTGTTTTGTGTGGGATGACACCACAGCACGGCTTGACGAGCTGTGCTTGGTCCACACCCAGGATCAGAACCTGCAAACCCCAGGCCGCCAAAGCAGAGCATGCAAACTTAACCACTACACCACCAGGCTGGCCCTGAGAGAAACCTTTAAAATTGAATTTAGTGGAAAACTATACCATGCTCACCAATTGAAAGACTCAATATTGCCAACGTGTCAATTATTCCCAAATAAATCTATATCCCAGCAGGGGTTTTTGTGAAAATTGCAGTCTGATTTAAAATTTATGCGGACATGCGAAGGTCCAAGGATAGCCAAGACAATCTAGAATAACAAACTTGAAGTCTTACATGAGCAGATATCAAGACACATTATAAAACTACAACAATTAAGAGAATGTGGTATTGCTTCAACAATAGACCCATAGACCTATGACATGAAATAGAAAGTGAATAAACCGTCATTTGATTTTTTTACAAAAGTGACACTTCAATCCAGTATGGAAAAAATGGCCTTTTTAATAAGTCACACTGGAGCAATTGGAAATCTATATGAAAAAAAAAATACCTTAAATCTCTACCTCACATCGTGTGTAATAGTCATCTCTAGGTGGATTGTAGTAGGTGGAAATAAAATAAAGATTCTTGGAGGGGGAAAAGATAACATCTTCATGACCTTGGGGTAGGAAAAAAAATTTTTAAGAAGACACAACAGCAACAAACATAGACAAAATGATGGATAAATTTGACTAAATTTAAAAGAATTCCAGTTCATCAAAAGGCACTGTTAAGGGGCCGGCCCCGTGGCCGAGTGGTCAAGTTCGTGCACTTTGCTTCAGTGGCCCAGGGTTTCATTGGTTCGGATCCTGGGCACGGACATGGCACCACTAATCAGGCCACGTTGAGGCAGCATCCCACATAACACAACCAGAGGCACTCGCAACTAGGATATACAACTATGTACTGGGGGGCTTTAGGGAGAGGAAGAAGGGGAAAAAAAAAAAAAGAAGAGTGGCAACAGTTGTTAGCTCAGGTACCAATCTTTAAAAAAAAAAAAAAGGCACCATTAAGAAAATGAAAAGGAAAAAAGAAAAAAAAAGTGAAAAGGCAAACAACAGACTAGGAGAAACTATTTGCAATACAAATATCCAACAAAGGACTCATATCCAGAATGTATAAAAACTCTTACCAGTCAACGAAAAAAAGAAAAAGAAAAACCATCCAAGAGAAAAATAAGCAATAGACTTGAAAAGGCACTTTGTAAAAAAAACATCCAAATGGTCATGAAATATATGAAAAAGTGGTCATCATTAGTCATCAGGAAAATGCAGATTAAAGCCACAGTGAAATGCCCTTTTGTACCCACCAGAACATCAACTTCAAGTGAGGATATTAAGCAGTTGGATACTCCATAGACTGCTGTTGATAATGTAAATTAGTACAACCAATTGAAAACAGTTTGGCCATATCCTCTACAGCTGAGCATATGCCTCCCTGATGACCAAGTACTCTACTCCTATGGATATCCCCAAAAGAAAATGAATACATATGTGTACCAAAAGACACGTACAAGAACAGTCATAGAGGCCCTCTGCATAGTAACCAGAAACCAGAAACAACTGGAAATCCATCAACAGCAGATTGATAACGGTTTATTTATATAATGGAATGCTACATGGCAATGAGAATGAACAACTCTGCTATATGTAAGAACATAAATGAATCTCATAGACAAATGTTGAATGAAAGAAACCAGACACTGAAGGGTAACTGCTCTATGATTTCACTTACATAAAATTTGAAAACTTGCAAAACCTGCGATTGAATAATCTGTGATTGAAGTCAGAATATTGGTTACCTTTTGAGGAACGAGAGGATTTCCTGGGACAGGTTCTGAGGAGGGCTTCTGAGTTATCAGTATTGTTCTCTATCTTGGCCTGGATGGCATGGATAATTTGTGTTCACTTTGTGAAAATTAATACGTACTTTTCTCTGTTTTTGTTATACTTTAATGAAAAGTTTATTTTTTAACTTACTAAAAATATACATTTATTATTGCATAAAAGCAATAGTAAATGTGAAGAGGCAGATGATTATTTCCTCAAAAATACATAGGCGTAGGACCCTGTAAGGGATTGGTTTTGCCTGGGATTTGAATTGGGAACTTTAGAAGGCTAGAGGACTATACAGAAGCTCAAATTACTCCCAAAGACATTATACAATCTCTTTGCTCGTTCATAACGACGTTTTGCTACTTTACATCTCATTCTATTCTTTCCACTGAATTTTCCAAATGCCCTGAAGAAATCCACGTAATACAATAAACAAACTGTGCTGTTTGTTCCTGGCCCATTGACATCATGTCAAGGCTTGAGCAAAAAGAATTAAAATCTTAAACTTAAATCTTTTCCTCACTATATCAGTGCCACCCGAAGCACCACAATGGCCCAGAAATGGAAATGGCATCTTGACCATTTCCCTGAGAAAGGCCACAAAGCCTTATTGTGGCCTTGGGAAGGGCAAGGCTTCCAGGGCAAAATCCCTCAACAGGAAGACCGTTGCCCTGCCCCGGCTGTTCCAACATAGCTTGTCTAGATGGTACTGCAGAAACGAGTTCTTCCTGTTAGAGCCTGGAATAAATAATGCTCAGAGGACAGAGTAAAGAAGGAAATAGATAATAGATTGTGGGAAAATGTTACTGAATTAAAATGCTGGCTCTGTTCTTACCCAGTCGTTTGGTCCCGGTCAGCTCATGAATGGATATACGACTCGATGGTCACCAAGGCTTTCACAGTGCAAACATTCTTTGATACTCTGGTGAATCCCTTAAAGTGATTTAAAAAAAAAAAAAAAAAAAGAATCCTATATTGTTCCCACAGGCTCTAAGGCGAAGCTATCTCCTGGTGCCCTCCACTGGATGGCATATGCCAATGCTTTCTTACACATATTGGAATATTAACTGGGCATGTTGTAAAGCAGTCATTCTTCATTCCTTCCCGGCCAGGGAACTCGTGTTTTGAGAACCTTAGATTGTATCCCCTCTGCTAGAGACTCAATCAGGCAGATAGGCTGTTTAAGCCCATGACTTCTGTTCTTCGTTTTTCAGTGAATATAACAGTGCCGAGTAACAAATAGAAGTCTTAAGTGGAGCCAAAACCAGCACAGTTCTTTAAATCCAGTTGGTCAGATGGTCATAAATAGGAAGAAAATTTTTACTTCTATTTTCTCAAATATTTGGACAGGATGTGATTTTCAATCAGAGGCATTTTAAATTGTTCTGGGCAAAATTTAAAACCTGTGTCCAATTAACACGTTCTAGAAATCAAAATCTCCCTATGTACTTTTCACTATCTGGACACATTAGACAGCTTCTAACATTCATTATTCTGAGCATGATGTAGCCAGCACGATTATAAGTTCCCAGTTACTCAGGACCAAGTATGGAATGCCTCATCTCCCATGCACAGGTTCACAACCCAGCACTATTAACATCTTTGAATTTCTCAAAATAGCCAAAGGGCAGACTGCATAGTCATTGAGCACTGTGCCGAACGCCATTCTAAGCACAGGAAACACAATGGTGTGCAAAAATAGACACAACTGCTCACTTCATGGAAATAACACTCTAAGACAATATTAAAAAGTGCAAGATTACCAGATTAACTGTGTGAAAGCCCTTCAAACACTTTCAGTTTAAAAATGATCTCATTAATTTTGTATACAAGGGGATAGGATTGGGGGGGAAGGAGATCATTCCAAGGGTCTTAATTATTATTATTATTATTATTTAAGGTTGGTTCTATATGTTAATAGGGACTGCTATATGATATTTGAAGGATGCCAATGAAAAATTTCAATATACAGCAGAAAATCAATTCTAGATAAACTATAAGTACTCTCAGTTTGGCTGTTAACCAAGTAATGATAACTGAGATTTATAAATTCCAACTTTTTCCTGGAATAGACACAAAGAGATGTCAATAGCAGCATGAGTGTGTAATGCCTCGCTGGGTAGGTAAGCCATGGGAGATGGGGCTGCCACAGAGAGACCTGTGACCTGTAGGAAATCTATGACAGTTAGAAAAGCCAGGTTCAGAAGAGAGTTTGATTAGTGGAGGAGAAGAATTGTTCTCTTGGATCTTTGATTCGGACTGAGTTGTAGGAAAAGATTGATTTAGTTCCCAGGAAGTTCTTGTCTGGAGGTTCTAGAAGGGTGTGTAGAGAGGGTCAGCTTACTCACTGACTCATGAACGGTAACTAAAGTGGCCAATAACTAGGTAACGAAAGGGTAAGGCTGGGTGAAGCCGGGTCAGTGACATAGGGAAAGAGTGTGAGACAACCAGACACTGAAGCTTCATGTGAAGTGATCACTCATTCCCTTGTGTGGGCAACAAACCCTTTCAAGGGAATTCCAAAAGGGTTCTATTATTTGAACAAATACAATGCCCACTTTGAGGACGGATGCATTTATTCTATGATTGTTTTAAACCAATCCCACGGCTTAAGTCGTATATTTCTCTAATCATAAATACCAAAAGAAAAACAGCTCTAGTGACAGTGGTACTTTCATAAAGGTATAATGCTGGCCTTTGAGTTGGACAGAAAGCCTCGCTTTGGAGATGAGAGATCACTTTCAAGGCTATCTACCTTAAAGTCAGTCACTAATTAAGTAGAAGGAAGGTTTTGACTTTTGGACGAAACAATGAGAGACCAAAAGGTAAACAATTCTGTGTAAATAACAGATAGGCTTTGTGTAACATCAGGTGAAAGCTAACAGTAGTGGCAGCTTGAATAATCAAAGATACCTGAGAAATTTTCCTCAGGAAAGCCACTCTTGGCTCCATGACCCTGACATATCTGTGTATTCATCCGATGCATTGCTATAGTAAAATAAGCCAGGACTGGTGAAAATGAGAATTTTGAACAATGCGTTATACCATTTAACTCTAAATGCAACTGTGTATGATTGGTTATAACATCTAATTAACACATGTGTTTTTAAAGCTATAATATTTCTCTTCAGGGACATCACTTATAGCTGATTAAATAGGCTGTCTTGTCACTTCTATGAAAAATTGAGCATCCACACAATTCCCTCCCATACCAATATTTCAAAGTACAAATCACTTTAGATAATAACCCTTTTCCTGAAATGTAAACCCCCCTAAATGATGTATGCACATATTGGTGAACATTCATTTGAGCCCTTAATTTTAAAAACAAGACATCTAAAGTTAAACTTCATTATTTTAAGTCAATTTTAGGAATCTATTAAATAATATGATCTCGTCATTCTCCCCAACCTACACTTTTGTGCGAGGATTTGATGAGTGTCACATCAGTGAGTAAGGTAAAGAAAACAAACTATATTTAACATGGCAGCTGTAAGGAGCTGTCAGGGTTGGGATTTGAAGTCAGGTCATCCTTTAGCCCCTGCCTCTATGAATATCTAGAGATCATGCAATTTTCCTGAGACCATGAAACTGAAAGGAAAGAGTTTTATGAATATGAGAGCTTTGATTTGTACTGTCAAATAGACTTCAAGTTTTAGGTTTGTCTCTACTATTTATTTTTATTTTTGTTTGGTGCTTAATAGAATTAAAATACGGAGTAAAAATAGACCAAATAGCCCTTTTTCTCAAATCCTGCTTGTTAAATAGCAACAAGATAATGAATTCAGGTTATTTTTGAACCAAGCTGAGGTCACCGTTTCTAACCTGCTGAGCCGGCATATATGCTGAGAAGTAAAAAGATAACCCAGAAATCATGCCTAAGATAAAAAGGACATTTGGTTTTATTTGATTTGGTTTGATAGTTTAGCTTTTTCCAAAGAAAATGAAGAAAACATACTTCACGGCGCCAGGCCCCCTGGGTCTGCATAGGAGGTGGGTTTTCAGTGAAATGAGGTCTCTTCATCTGTCCACAGAGGTGCTAGGGAAAAGCAGGGCATCTGGGTATCTGTTTCAGGATGTTACACCAAGTACTTCACTTCCTTGTACCTGCCAGCTGAAATGTGCTCTGTGAGGAATTAATTTTCCCTTGATGCTAAATATAAAGCTCAAGAGAAGACTGCAGTCAATGAAAGAAATATCTACTACTTTTATCTTTTTTAATTCCAAAGCATAACGTAAGAACAGTCTCTATCAGAGATCTCTACCTTCTCTAACTATATTAAAACAAGAATAAAAGGCAAGAAACAGGCCCTGAAATTGAACTTTCAGAAAATATTTTCACAAAAGCATATAATATAGCTACTGTTCCCAACCAGGGTTGGGGGGGGGGGGTGGTTAATGACATGAGTGACTTGAATTACGAGGATTTAAAAATCATCTCTTTTGACTAATTTGGTCAACCTCAAGCTTATTCTTTTCATTTCTCTATAACATAATGTTTCTGAGGATAGTATTACAAGGCTTTTCAAAAGGAACTATTCTAGGGTATATAAAATGGTTCTTGTTAAGCATTTTGAGATTAAACGGTAAAACTTTTTATAAAAAAAGTAAAGAGAAAGAGAGAGAGAAACATTCAATTGTTACTGCTAGGAAACACTGAACACTTTTTTCCTATGAATTTCTTAGAGTCACTACCCTCAATTCCATTTAGATAACTATTAGTCATGCATCATGGTTAAATGATCAGTAGATATTTTTCTAGATGGCTTTTGTGCTGTCATAAGCGTAATGAGTTGTTCCTGCCACAACATCAAATGTTCATTCAAATATAAGAAAAGAGACAAAAGTCAGTAAAGAAGAAAGGCAGAGGCTAGTCTGCACGTGATATTTTAAACAGATTCCAGTCATCCAGGGAGACACGTTACAGAACAGTTTAGCTAGGTTTTCCAGACTGGGAATTTACTAGAAGATTATCTCAATTGATTTTGGAAGCTTTGGGTTCTCGAATCTTTCCTTCAAGGGACTGAACAATAAAAATGCTTCTTCATACAGGCGTGGCTTTAATTATAAGCACTATAAACAGCTGCCATCATGGATTTGCAGATGAAGACACAAAATAAATAAGGATTTAATGTCTTATTCCAACAAGCTTTCATCAGGAAGAACACTTTCCATTACATCAAACCAGACAGAACGTCTTGCTAATTATTTCTCTTTCATCAGATAAGAATTGTTTCCTTTATCAAGGAACAGATAGGAATGCCTCCTCACTACTTAGTTGTCCTTTGATATGGGCAATAATGTTCCAGTCCTATTGACTACAGGCTGGTACAAGAATGGCAGCTAAAATGGCACCAACCAATTGCGAAAAGATGCAGGACTTCAGAGTTGCCGTTTCTCTCTTGCCAAGAGCTTAAGGCTCATTTTTTTCTGCAAAAGTCATTATAAGGTACAACCAATCCCCTCTTTCCCCTGTCAATCCAGAAAAAGTAGGCACTTTCTTTCATCTCAGTGTCTTCTATTGGAATTGTAGACTGGTCTAATTGAAAAACAGACAATGGGTACATGGTTTAAAACATATTACTACGGGATTTTGTCTATTCACTGATGAAGAAAAGGCTTACATTCCCTGGTTCCATCTCACTTTCTTGTTCTTATTTCCTCAAAGAAATAATAATTTGATAGTGATGCAGAACAAATTAGCACTTTTCTCTCTCCAACCTCTGCCCCATCAAATCACAGTATACGAACACACTTATCTCATGTTATGCTTCTTCTTGTTCAGGACAGTGCACCTGTTGGTATAAAATAGTAGTAGTTGTGATGGGGTGGTAGCAACAGTAGTAGTCATAGCAGGAGTAATTCACGTTAACTGGAAAAACTAATCAGAAAGATCACTTAACATCTGCTTTCTAGATGCCTGGCTAAGTACCTTCCACACATTATCTAATCGAACCCTCACAACAACCCTATGAGGTATTATTATTATTATTATACTAATTTTTCCAAAGAGGAAACTGAGGTATGGGGAAGCTAAATAACTTGCTCAAGTTCACACAGCTGGTGAGAGATGGAACACCAAAATTTGAATCCAAGTAGACTAATTCCAGAGCACCCTACTTTTAACAGTTTTGATATTCTACTTTGAGCGAATTAATAAACGAAGAGAAAGAGGAATCTACCAAATGTCATTCCTGCGGCCTTCCTTTTTATTACCAACGTTCTTTGAGTTTCCAGAATGCCAACATTAACAAAATATTGCTAATATTAACACTCGGAACCATATTAGAGTATCACATACATTTCTGGAAGTTAAGAAATAATTTCCCAAAAGGCCTGCCTTCAAATTTGTGTGCAACATTATTGTAATGAATAGATTTGCATTCGGGTGGGTACTCGATTGGAAAAAAGAGAGACTACACTCCATGCTTCACACACCTCCCCAGTAAAGCTACATAGAAACCTCAGAATAAACCAATTATGTGACAACAGAACAAAGACTATACTATCAGTTTCTTCACACTGGTCATGATCTGCGTGGGTGACAACTTGTGCAAAATGGCAGCTGTTTTGCCATCTCTATCAATGAAGCAGCTTTATAGTCTGCTCTGAAAAGTTCTCCTGGAAGTTACTCCGTGTCAAATGGCTCAATTTTTCCAGACTGCCTTATTACAGTGGTCTTGGTGATTGACTTCCCCAAATCCATTCCCTCCCAATTGGTTGGCCACGGTTATCCCATTTCCCTTGTAGGCTTAGAGGTGGCATCCAATCCAATCCTGGCCCAAAAACTTTGGGAAATAGTTTCCCTTTCTTCCCAGGCTGATACTCTGTATGCTCCAATACCTGGAACTGGAGCCATGAGGTCAGCACATGAGTAAATAGAATTGCCAGAAAGCATAGCTAAAACCTTGAGATACAACAGCAGGAGCTGCCCTAACTATGAAATTCTTGTTAAGTGAGATGGAAAAGTTCTTTATATTTCTTTACATTTAAATCAGTTTGAGTTAGGGATTTCTGTTCCTTAAACTTGAAGGCATTCAGAATTCTGCTTATCGATGTCGAAATTAGTACCTACAAACAACTCCTAAATTATCCAGCCAAAGGCACCTCCAGAGAAACGATTTTGAGCAGTGTTTATGAGGAATGGAGGTGGGGGGGGGATCCTTTTTCTCCCCGTCTTTCGCACATTTAAGCACAGAGAGGGGAATCAAAGAGAGCAGAAAGAATTTTTCCTAAAGGTCACAATACAAGGGTGATTGAGAAAGAATCTTCTTAATAACTCTTTTCATGATCTTTTATACAGTGAAACGTATTTTTAAACTACTTTCTCTGCATCACATGTGGGGTTCACCACCACCCTGGGATTCAGGTAGGACCTGTATTAACTTCGTTCAACAAATGAGGAATCTATGATTCAGAGATCACATGACTTTCCTTTATTAAAGACACATCTATGACTAGGCCCCAGGTCCCCTGATCTGTATCTCAGTGCTTTTTCTATTGTCTACAGTATCTGTGGATTGAGGGTCAGTACAGCAGAGTGGAAAGTGTATGAGTTTTTCATTCCAGCTCTGCTTCTAACTGCAGCTAACTAACCGTGTTACTTTAGGCCAACCACTTGTGCCCAGTACATAAATAGATGCTCACACATGATTCTCACCACTTTCATTGTTGTTCTAATAGCCATCGTGTTGAAAAGCCAGAAGGGGTGTATTGAACTAAGAATATATAGATTATGACCTGCTAAATGAGGAGGCACAAGACACCTACAGGAGGTCAGCAGGGAGCACCCTCAGCATCCGAGCACCCACTTTGGGGAAGTGAAACCCACAGGGTCAATTTGATTGAAGTTGTAGCTTCAATATACTCACACAAAGGAAGTAGTCACAAGATTTATTGCTTACAGATCCCGGAAGCAAGGGGGCGCAATGAGCAGAGGGAAGGGCAGGCCTCAGTCCCAAGTCGCAAGCCAGCAGGAGATAGAGAGCAAGGGAGCAGCACCTGTTACTTATAAGGTCTTGGGGCGAAGGTCACTAAGTTTTCCTGGGCTTAACTGTAAGTGGTTATTTTTAAAAAGTGCCCTGAGAAAAGTGGAACTTAGAGCAGGCACCCTCAACTTAAGTCTTTATCTAAATGTCCACCCTCAGGCAGCATTATCAATCCATGAAAAGCCTAGACAGCAACTCAGAAAAACAGAAGTTGTTTTTCTCATCATTTCATCCTTATCCTCTATGTCTGCATCGTGGGGATACACAAACCCACAATCATATACTGGATAGTGATTATTATGTGTAAGGGCCTGCTGTAGTCAGACAAGTAACTTTTACCATATTTAGCTAAACTAAATCATTTCTATTTTTAACCATCATTACCTTTAGCCCTTGGAATCATAAATGACATTTACATGACTAAGTTTGTTCATTTAATAGCTTTTATTGTGTAGTGATTGCTTTGCTGTGAAATTTGCTTATCAACAAAATGGGAAGGACTAAAACTATTCCTATTGAGAAGAGTTATCTTGCTCAGTTGCTGCTAATCCCTAGAAACAAGTCCAGTGATAGCCAAATCTTAGGACTTTCCCACATTTTGTGAGCCCTGGTGAAACTGACGTGGTCCCAGGCTGCCTTGCTTTGGTATGAAGTCTGAGTGGGTCACAAGAACGCCCCAAAAGATCTGGACTGAAGCCAACTCCTCTTCAGCCTGGTCTTTGCATGGACCTAAACCCACCAGGCAGCTCTGTCTTGGCCACACTCAGTATCAGATTGGTTGGGGCAGACCTCAGTCTGGCCTCACTTCCCAGAATGGGCCATAGGTAATATGGCCTCTGAAATAATTAGCCCTTAGCTAGCCCTTTCACTGAATTCCTTCTAACTCTGCTTTTCTTCCACATTCTCCCTTGTCAACTGTCATTTCTGCAAGTGTCAACTATTTCCAGTTCCACATTCTCCCTTACTGCTTTTAATTCAATATATGCTATAAACCAGAAAGAACCACAAGTTTCTAAGGAAAACACCAAGAGTACGATATCAGCAGCCCTAATTTTAGAAATGATTCTCAGCCAATGAGCTCTTATCAGAAAGCAGATCTAGGAAAGTAAAACACAGCTTTGTGACAGCCATTGTCTTCCTCCTAAGAGGACTGTTCTGATATTTCTATGGTCTTAGATGTATTCTAAATAGCAAATTTGTCAAAAATAAAACCCAAAAATCCTAAACTCAGAAAAAGTGGGGCATTATTAAACCACGGGCTTCGGTTCATTAAATGAAAATTGTCCTGCAAAATCCATTACTTTCAGGAGAACGTAGAATAGCAGTGGTGAAAATGGGCATCCTTGTCTTGTTCCCATTTTCACCACTGTCATTAAATGTTGTACTGAAAGTTCTAGCCAGAGTAATTTGGCAGGAAACGTAATAACAAAAGGCATCCAAATTCAAAAGGAAGAATTAAAACTATATTTATTTGCAGATGACATGATTCTATATATAGAAAATCCCAAACAATCCACCAAAAAACTATAAGAGCTTATGAACAAATTTAGCAAAGTTGCAGAGTACATGACCTACATACAAAAATCAGCTGTGCTTTATACATCAGCAATGAACAATCAAAAAAGGAAATTAAGAAAACAACTCTATTTACAATGGCATCCAAAAGAATAAAAACCTAGCAATAAGGTTAATCACAGGGGTGAAAGACATACGGTGAAAACTATAAAACATTACTGAAAGAAATTGAAGAAGATCTAAATAAATGAAAAGACATCTAGTGTTCATGGATAGGAAAAAATAATACTGTTAAAATGGCGATACGCCACAAAACAATCTATAGCTTAAATACAAACCCTGTTAAAATTCCAATGGCCTTTTTTGAAGAAATAGAAAAGCCACATCCGCAAATCTATATAGAATTGCAATAGCTCTGAATAGCCAAAACAATATTGAAAAAGCAAAAAAGAGTTGGAAGTCTCACACTTGCTGATTTTAAAACTAACCACAAAGCTACAGTAATCAAAACAGTCTAGCACTGGAGTAAAGATAGACATATAGACCAATGGAATAGAATTGATAGTCCAGAAATAAACTCAAACATCTATGGCCAATTGCTTTTTGACAAGGGTACCAAGATCATTCAATGGGGCAAGAATAGTCTCTTCAACACTCTTCTAGAAAAAGTGTATAAACACAAGCAAAAGAATAAAGTTGGACTCCTACCTCACTCCATAACAAAAAATTAACTCAAAATTGATCAATGACCTAAACATAAGAACTAAAAATATAAAATTATTAGAAGAAAACACAGGAGCAAATCTTCATGATCTCAGATTTGGCAACGGATTCCTAGATTTGATACCAAAAGTATGAGCAAGAAAAGAAAAAAATGGATAAATTGAACTTCATAAACAGAACATTTTGTGCATCAAAGGGCTTTATCAAGAAAGTAAAAAGACAGCCTACTACAGAACAGGAGAAAATATTTGCAAATCATGTATCTGATAAAGGCTTAGTATCCAGAATCGATACAACTGACACAACTAAACAACAAAAAGGCAAATAACCCAGTTAAAAATGGGCAGGGAATTTGAATAGACATTTCTCCAAACGAGATACACAAAGTGGCTAACAAGCACATGAAAAGATTTTCAACATCATTGGTCATTAAGGAAATAAAAATCAAAACCACAATGAGATACTATTTCACATCTAGTAGGATGGTTATAACCAAAAAGAAAAAGAATCAGTATTGGCAAGGATGCGGAGAAATAAGAACTCTCGTACATTGCTGATAAGAATTAAAAATACGTCAGCCACTGTGGAAAACAGTTTGGTGGTTCCTCAAAAAGTTAAATACAAAATTATCAGTGATCTAGCAATTCCACTCCTAGGTATACATCCAAAAGAATTGAAAACAAATGTTCGAACAAAAATTTGTACACCAACATTCATAGCAGCGCTATTCGCAATAGTCAAAAAGTGGAAGCAACCTAAACGTCCATAAAGGGATCAACGGATAAATAAATTGTGGTATATCAGTACAATAAAATATTATTCAATCATAAGAAAGGAATGAAGTGCTGAGAGTTGCTACAACATAGATGCACCTTGAACACATTATGCTGTGTGAAAGAAGCCAGGCGCAAAAGGTTACATACTATACAGCTCTTTTATATGAAATATCCAAAATAGGCAAATCCATAGAGGCAGATAAGTGACTCTCAGAGGACGGGGAGAGAGGAGAGAGGAGAATGGGGTGTGATTATTTAACGTAGAGCTGTTCTTTTGGAGTGATGATAGCCTTGAAACTAGAGAAAGGTGGTGGTTGCATGACATTGTAAATGTACTAAACAGCTAAATTGTGCACTCTAAAGTGGTTAATTGAATAGTTCATGAATTTCACCTCGATTTTTAAAAAGCCCTTTTTTTGCTGGTAAATAATAGTATATTTCTTAAGTTCCAGTCTAATGTTCCTACTTCTCATACTCCCTCACATTAAATATCAATCACATTGACTTTTTAAAAAAAATCATTTTCAGGGACAAAAAGTTTAAAAAGTGATAAACATGTCTCTTTTAAAGCTATTTGTCAGTAAATTGTCAAAAGAATTGACCAAAAATAGATGACAAATAGAGGTAATTCCCTGCTGTTGTTTTAAGAAGAAAGTTACGTTCACGGTACACATAGTGACATGAATACAAACATGAAAAATTCTTTATCAGAGCCCAATGTGCCTTCTGAGCACTTTTAAGGACTAGATTGTCTCAATCCAACAAAGACGCAAGACCACCAACCACTCCCAACTCTCAGTGCCACCAAGAGAATGTTATTCCATATTCCTAGACAGCCTCGTATACAAGCAACGTTTAAGGGGACATGCAAAGAGAGAGGGGATAAAAGAAAAGAAGGAATGAAGAGAAGAATCTGAACAGAGGCGTCTATCAAGAAATGGATTTGTTCAACAGCACCTCAACTAAACTGCAAAATTTTACCTTGGTCAAAAAGCCTTCCAAACAAGTCCAGTCCAGGAAATTGGGGCAAAAATGCCCAAGAGCGTTAGCTCCTCATAAGAAATAGTTTAGTAGGAAAAGGGGCTCTTTGTAAGAAATAGTTTTGCAGGAAAATAATTCGGCCAAAAGCAATATGTGCGAGATGACCACTAGACAAAGAAGACAAAGTATTTGAAAGCACATCTCCAGTTAAAGGTTTTTCGCTTTTATTGGTATTGGGGAGCATTATGGAGCAATTTTCTGGGGTTTTTTATTGTGGTAAATACACATAACAAAAATTTACCATTTTAACCACTTTAAAGTGTACAATTCAGTGTCACTTAGTACATTCACAGTGTTGTACAATCATCACCCCATCAGGTTCCCAAACATTTTCATCACCTCAGAAGGAAACTCCCTCCTCATTAAGTAGTCACACACCTTCTGCTTCCTCTCAGCCTCGGGCAACCAGCAATCTGCTTTCTGTCTCTATAGATTTACCTATTTTAGATATTTCTTATAAATGGAATCTACAATATGAGAACTTTTGTGTCCAGCTTCTTTAACGTAGCATAACATTTTAAGATTCATCTGTGTTGTAGCATGTATCAGCACTTCATTCCTTTTTATGGCTAAATAATATCCCATTGTATGGATATGCCACAATTTGTGATCCTTTTATGGACATCTGGTTGTTTCCATCTTTTGGCTGCTGTGAATAGTGCTGCTATGAACATTTATGTGCGAGTTTTTGTTTGAACATCTGTTTCCAATTTGGGGGAGTATATACCAGGAGTGTAATCTCTGGGTCATATAGTAATTCTATATCGAGCTTATTGGGTAAACACTACACTTTCCATAGTGGCTGAACCATTTACATTCCCACTATCAATGTCTGAGTCACACTTTTTATGTCTTTAAGTTTTGGGGTCTATTTTAGAGTCATTTGGAAAGAGTTTTCAACCGATATAATTTTTTACTTTTGTTTTATACCAGTTATGCATGTTCTGCACTATTTACAATAGCAAAAAGCAAGAAACAAATGTCCAACTATATGAAACTGTTTATCAAGTATAATGTATAATGGTATGGAATAGCCCTCTTCAGTCTTCTTATTACTTTATTTGGCCATTTTCTAATTTAATATAGAGAAATAATAGTTTCTCTCACCACTTGCCAAGATCATTTGAAACACTCTTAAATTAAGAAGTTAAGATAAAATACTAGCTTGAGTTACTACAAGAAGTGATCCCCAATTAAATTGAGATTTGTAAACTTTTTAATAGAATAAAAAAACAAATTGAGAAGTAAAAATTTTTCGTCTTTAAGGTGCTACTAGAAGGAATAATGTTGCTAAATCCAATCCTGATATAAGGAGCAGCATGAATAGTAACCAATAAAAATAGCTAATGTGCCCTGGCCAGTTACCACATATCAGACACTGCCCTAAACACTGTGCATTTCACCCTCAGGTCAGCCATTTGAGGTATCTGCTACTGATTTTTTCATTCTATACATGAGAAAGCAAAAGCTTAGTGAGGTCAAAAAACTCGCTCAAAGTGTGAGGAAGTAGCTGGAGTCTGGATCTGAACTCACTTCGTTATACTAAATTCTAGGATCTCAACAGCTATGCAGTACTCCAAATTCAAATATTTTGTTTCCAATGCAGTGTTCTATTACAAAAAACCCTGTTTCTTACAGGCACACTGTAGCAAAGAGAGGGATGTGAAATGCTGATGTTATAATATTTGAGTAATCAGGAATGATGTTGCTTTGAAATGTACAGTTTATCCCTAAAAATTTTTATACAAACCAAAGACTATGGTTATTAATATTCTCTTTAAAATATTCCTGTTACAGTTCATTTATAGTAGACAAAGTTTGAATACCACAATATCTCTTTTTTCTGTTTAAACTTCCTCTGTCAGCTGTAGATATTGGGAAGCGAATTTGTGCGATGTAGTTGGTTAGGACCCTTAATGCACAGAATAACACAACTAATATCCGTTGAAATGGAGAGACAGGATACGTAGCACAGATCAGTGCTCTTCAAAGAGCACATTCGTGTCAAGTAAGCCGATAAAAGGCTGTCTCCGTGTTACTGATGGATAGAATGTCACATGTGTTAACCAGTTTTCTTACACCTAATTTTTAATGCAATATAGAGGGCAAAAAATTCATGGTTAGCATTTCCTTTCACAGAATAACCTATGGCATCTCATGGAACCCAACAGGGAAATTTTGAAAATAATTTAAAATATTGACTTAGGTGAGAAGCCATCAGTGAATAACTAATGAAAAGGGAGCTTGGCTGCTGCCTCCAGCTAAAGTTTGCTTACATCTTTCATTTAAAACATAGTGATTAATTCTCACACTAATGGCTCCATACTTCCGAAAGATCCTCTATTTCACTCACTCACCTGTACCTAGTGGCCCCTAGTAGTTTTCTTTGGAAAGCTCCAGGAGAAGAGGTAAAAATGTACCTGGCTTTCTGATTGTTTGAAGTAAGAAAAAAGTAAGAGGAAGTCGTTTAAGCCCATTCAGAATTTAAACTATTTACAAATGGGGCTACGTCAGACTGGAAAACTTCTATAAAGCAAAGGAAACCATCAAGAAAATGGAAAGACAGCCCACCGACTGGCAGAAAATATTTACAAATCATTTATCAGACAACGGGTTGATATCAAAAGTATATAAAGAACTCACACAACTCAACAACAACAACAACAAAAACTCGATCAAAAAATGAACAGAGGATATGAACAGACATTTTTCAAAGGAAGACATACAGATGGCTAACAGGCACACGAAAAGATGTTCAGCATCACTAATCATTAGGGAAATGCAAATCAAAACTACAATGAGATGTAACCTTTCACCAGTCAGAATGGCTGTAATTACTAAGATCAAAAACAGCAAATGTTGGAGAGGATGTGGAGAAAAGGGAACACTCATACACTGCTGGTGGGAATGCAAACTGGTGCAGCCACTATGGAAAACAGTATGGAGATTCCTCAAAAAACTAAAAATAGAACTACCATATAACCCAGCTATCCCACCACTGGGTGTCTACCTAAACAACTTGAAATCAACAATCCAAAGTAACATATGTACCCCTAAGTTCATTGCAGCACTATTCACAATAGCCAAGACATGGAAACAATCCAAGTGACCATCAACTGATGATTCGATAAAGATGTGGTATATATATACAATGGAATACTACTCAGCCATAAAAACTGACAAAATCACCTCATTTCCATCAACATGGATGGACCTGGAGGGTATTATGCTAAGCGAAAAGAGCCAGACTGAGAAAGACAAACACCAGATGATTTCACTCATATGTGGAATATGAACAAACTCATGGACAAAGAGAATAGTTCAGTGGTTAACAGGGGAAGCAGGGTGGAGGGTGGGCACAGGGGGTGAAGGGGAGTACCCTATGTGGTGACAGACAAGAAATAATGTACAACTGAAATTTCATAATGATGTAAACTATTATGAATCTCAATTAAAAAATTTTTTTAAACAAAACAAAAAAACCCCTGAGATTTAGAGAGGCTTAATATCTTGCTCAAGATCAGCGTGGACATGAGCCCAAATCTTTAGATATAAATTTCACGTGTTCTCCATTGTACAACACTGTAAAATTAAACTACTGCAAACTCACACAAAAAAAGAATTTAAACTATTTATTAAGAATTGTAATTCCACCTAAATCCCAATGCAGTTGTCACAATTGGACATTATCCAGAATCAGAAGTCAACTTTCCTTCATCTGGGTAATGAAAATATTGCAGGACAAGAGAGGCTAAAAGGAGTTGAGCAGTTAATACACCTGGAAGTGTATTAATGATCCCAAAATACCAATAATAATATTTTGTCTCCATGGAGCAGCTCTCAGCCAAGAAGCTCAAAGCTGAATGTAGTCAGAGATACTAGAGCTCCCTAAATGTTCTCGAGAGGCACAGACTAGCACTTCAGGTGCTGAAAGCTGATGATGAGTAGTGGATATTAGGGCAGAATTAGATGGAGGAATGCCACAGAGGAAACAGTGACACAGGCCAAAGAGTGGCTTCCGGCTTGTCCCTCATGCTCGCAGCAGCATCCCAGACCAGTACTTCATGCCCCAAAGGAAATCCTGTTATCTCGTTCAACAAAAATCCCACACCCGCAGCACCCTGACTTATGGCCATCTTTCTAACAAGATAGGTTTCCGACAATTTTGCACTCAGGTTGTTCAAGATTGCACTTCTCCCAAGGGTAACTGACTTGACTAGGACTCCAGTAATTCCAAAGGGCTAGGCCTCCAATAGGGAGAATTGTAGCTAAGTAGTGGAGTGAGCCCAGTGGAGTAGAAAGGACACAGATGTGGAGGATAGGAAAAGTGTACTCACTTCAGACTTGACCACAAGACACTCAACCTCCTTGAGCCTCAATTCCATCCTTAGCCAAGCAAAGAGAATTAGGGGATGGCCGCCAAGCTCTGTGCTAATTCCAGCACATGAAGACCCCGAGAGGACTGTGGCTCCCGCCCAGTACTGGTGAGCCAGGGGCCAGCCCTGCCTGTGGAACACATAGTGCAGAGACAGGGGATATGACTAGGTTACAAGCACAGGGTGAGTCAGCCTGGAGGTTAGGAAGACTGGCCTGCCGGAACTCAGCCCACACCGGGCAAGGCTGTGTGGGTGGTGGAGAGCACTCTCTCACACTAAATCTCCGCCGCAGCTGCCTGCATTCCATCTCATTTTCCATCCTTGGAGACGAGATGCCATAGTAGAGAAACATTCAGAGGGCAAGGGTGGTGGTTAAGCCTCGTTGTTACAAAGGGGACCCTACCACTCTCTACAGGCATTAGCTTTACTCAAGCTTCAATTTCCCTTCCACTAAGTCTCTTGACTGTGTGTTAAGATGCCCTGACTTCTGCCCAGAGTCAAATGACTGGTACAGTAAAGAGAATACAGGGCAGATTCTCCTGTAATTCTGGTTCTATTTCCTACAAAGAAGAAAGCAAAGTTTTTGTTTAGAAAACAACCTTACCCATCATACACTACAAATTGTCTGTGTGACTGAAGACCTGTGTTCAGTGTTAGCAAACCTCTGTTCCTGCACACCTGGTTTAAACTTAAGCTTAAGAGTAAAAAGGTTTGTTATGTGCTTGTTTTCGATAGTCAAAAGTTTATGACAGTGGGTGAGGATGTTTCACAATTTTGGTTTGTAACAGAATCCACAGTTAAACATTTAAAGCAAATATAACAGGTTAGCAACCTCTTCTCCCTGCGTTTAAAATAATAAGAAGTGATTTATCAACTGTCATCAAAGTTACGTCGGGTAAGCAATATTGACTTGTATCTCACTTGGGTGGCAGAATTTAAAATTTTTGGCAAACTAAAATAAAAAGTATAATCTTCATCCATTGTCAAACAATGAGATTAACAACCCAAAAAAGGAAAAGAAATTAAAAGAGTTTAGATGTACATAACTTTTTTAAAAATTTGGGTTTAGCTGGATAAGGAAAAGTTAGCTCAGTTAAGTATTGGTGATCTATAACTCAAATCCTTTGGGCATAAGCTAATTGCTAGAAAGATCAAGGAGAGGTTGACAATGAAAAGCTAATGTTATCTTTGTTGTTGTCAGTGCTGTCAAGCCGATTCTGACTCCTAGCCACCCTGTATACAGGGTCTTTTTGCCCCATCCTGTCGTGTTCCAGTGCTTTATCACACAACGCTCCCCTGCTATTCATAGGGTTTTCATGGCCAATTTCAGAAGTGGGTGGCCAGGTCCTTCTTCCTAGTCTGTCTTAGTCTGGAAGCTCAGCTGAAACCTGTCCATCATGGGGGACCTTGCTGGTATGTGACATACCGGTGGTATAGCTTTCAGCATCATAGCAACATGCAGCTGCCACAGTATGACAACCGACGGACGGGTGGTGTGGTTCCCAGGAAACAAACCAGGGTCATAGCGGTGAAAGTGCCAAATCTTAACCAATAGACCACCAGGGCTGGCTATGTTATCTTACTAACCTCTAGAAATCAGATATAGTCTATACCTGAATGTAAATACTATATGCAATAATTGCAATGAAAATTTCAATAAAACTATAAAAACCTTATTGCTTTCTGAAGATCAAGCCCATTTTCCAACAACTGATTAATTCAAACAGAAGTCACCACCTTCCTGATTTGGGCCCAGCTTTATCCCTCCACAGAAATCCCTCACACAAGTTCTATTCAAGAGTTTTGTGGTGGGGCCAGCCCTGTGGCCAAGTGGTTAAGTTTGCGTGCTCCACTTTGGCAGCCAGGGGTTCAGTGGCTCAGATCCTGGGCACAGACCTAGCACCACTCATCAAGCCATGCTGTGGTGGCATCCCACGTAGAGGAACCAGAATGACCTACAACTTGGATATATGACTATTCACTGGGGCTTTGGGGAGGAAAAAAAAAGAGGAAGATTGGCAACAGTTGTTAGCTCAGGATCAATCTCCTCGCCAAAAAAATAATAATAATAAATAATAATTCTTAAAAACAAAAAGGTTAAGGTTAAAAATCAATATTTTTTTAAGAAAAAAGAGTTTTGTGACAAACCACTAATTAAAGTAAGGTTTGTATCTCACATAATAGAGATTCTTAAATATTTGTTTGTTAATTGTCCTAAATTTTACTCCAAACTACTCACATTGACGAAGGACTGTGGTCTTGGCTCTAACATTAAATAGCATATTTGAATGTCATTAGAAATAAGTGGATAAAAATCTTGGTGTATTAACATCATCAGAGTAATAAAACTTAATTGCTAAACTTATATGAAATACAGAACACACAATTAGCCTTCAAATAACAGTGGCCAAATAGCCATTATCTCTAAGAATTAAGAAAAAAGAAATGTTCGAGAGTCTCACAGATGAATGAATGAATTATAATATGACAATACCTTAGAATATTACAGAGCCATTAGAAAATTATTTGGAGGAGCCAGCTCAGTGGTGTAGTGGTTAAGTTCACACCCTCCACTTCGGCAGCCCGGGGTTTGCAGGTTCAGATCCTGGGTGAGGACCTAGCACCGCTCGTCAAGCCAAGCTGTGGCAGCATCCCACATAAAATAGAGGGAGATTGGCATAGATATTAGCTCAGCAACAAGCTTCCTCAAGCAAAAAGAGGGAGATTGGCAACAGATGTTAGCTCAGGGTCAATCTTCCTGACAAAATAAGAAATGAACTGGAGTTATGCCAATTGACCAGCAAGGCTTTCCAGAAGATGGTGGTGAGAAGGAAAGACAAATTCAGAGATGCATTCTTAATATGATCCCATCACACACACACACACACACACACACACACTCGCACACACAGAAACACTTGTAAATGTATTTACATACATATGTAAATACAAATGTTTGTATGCATGTGTATGATGTGTACATGTCTATATGCATATTCATATGTATTTGTACGTGGTTATATAGAAAAACATACTAAAGCATACACACCAGGTTGCCAAAACTGTACTTGGGGAAGTGAAACAGGGGTGAAACAGGGGGAGGGGAAAGGGTAGAAGGAAAAGGAAGAGGAGACTGAACTAACAAACCGAAATTCTGTTTGTGTAAAATTGTGTGTATATTAAAGAACTTAGAAAAAAGAGGTATGTCTATAAACCTACAGGGACGGCTTTGGAATATTATAAGAAAAGTTGCAGAGTGATGTGACTAGTATGATTCTCTTTGTTTTTTGTTTTTAAAGATAGCTTTGCCTTTTCTTTTTATAAAATTTGCACTTCCTCATAACACAGTATGTTAGAAAATAGAGAAGCAGAAGGGAAAAAGTCAAGATTACCTATAATTCTAACAATCAGTGCGACGGCCATCAAGTTCTTGAAGCGTGCCCTTTCAGGTTTTGTTATTAAGGAAAGTGTGATCATGTGTACTATGCTATGATCTTCCTGTATCAGGTCAAAATAAATCATTAATGGGGCTGGCCTGGTGGCGTAGCAGCTGGGTTCCCGAACTCCACTTCAGTGGTCCGGGGTTCACTGGTTCAGATCCTGGGCATGGACCTATGCACCTCTTGTCAAGCCATGCTGTGACAGCTGTCCCACATATAAAATAGAGGAAGATGGGTACGTATGTTAGCTCAGGGTCAATCTTCCTCAGCAAAAAGAGGAGGATTGGCAGTGGATGTTAGCTCAGGGCTAATCTTCCTCAAACAAACAAATAAATAAATCATTACTAACACCTGGTCAGGTACTCCCTGCTGGCTGACCTGGCCTCCCTGTCCCTCAGGTCCTGGAGGCCCCGAGTCTCCAGCACATGCTCTGTTAGCTCTTAGCCTGAATGGTCCATCCTGGCCTCGGATGGTGGTCCACTTTCCCCTTCACTGCAGTGAAACTTGGGCTGATCTGCTGGCCCAAAATTCAGCTACCTTCTGTGTTAACACCAGGAGCACAAGGGAAATTCTAGGCCCCATTCATGTCCCTCCAGAAGCAAAAGCAAATGAAATCTCAGCCTACTCTGTGCTTCCTGGCTTACTTCAGGGGGGTGTCCCCAGGTCCCTGAGGGAGCAGCCTACAAGACAGTCTCCTCCCAGAGTTCCAAATATAAAGTTGGAGCAAAAGCTTCATGCTCTTAGCATTCCCCTCAACTTATACGATACCCCTCCTTTCTCTGGATTCTCTCCCAGAAAGATGTGATCAAGAAGATGATGTGGAGAAAAGCAAACACTTGTGCACAGTTGGTGGGAATGTAATCTCGTATAGTCACTATGGAAAACAGTATGGAGGCTCCTCAAAAAAATTAAAATAGAAATACCATATGACCCAGCAATCCCACTTCTGGGCGTATACCCAAAATAAGTGCAATCAGCATCTTGAAGAGATATCTGCACTCCCATGTTCATTGCAGCATTATTCATGATAGCCAAGACATGGAAACAACCTAAACGTCCATCAATGGATGAATGGATAAAGAAAATGTGGTATATGCGTACAATGGAATATTATTCAGCCTTCAAAAAGAGAAAGACATCTTGCCATTTGCAACAACGTGGATGAACTTGGAGGACATTATGCTAAGTGAAACAAGTCAGACACAGAAAGACAAATACTGCATGATCTCACACGTGGAATCTACAATAGAGCAGAACGGTGGTTACCAGGAGCTGGAGGGAGGGAGAAATGAGGATGTGTTGGTCAAGGGTGCAAAGTTTTAGTTAGGCAAGATGAGTAAGTTCTGGAGACCTAGTGCACAACAATGTGACTATCGTTTAACAATTCTGGATTGTATACTTGAAATTTGCCAGGAGGGTAGATCTTAAGTGTTCTCACCACAAAAAAAGAAAAAAGTTATTATGGGAGGTGACGGATATGTTAATTACCTTGATTATGGCGATGATTTCACAATGTTTATGTATAGCACGTCATCAATTAAACACCTTACATATACACAATTTTTAATTGTCAATTGTTTCCCCATAAAGCTGGGGGGAGAAAAAGACTATACTCTATTCCTTCCTTCCCTTTTCTGGGCCTTTCTCTCCTTCATCTCCCCACAACCACTCAGGAACAGAGAGGCTGAGTTTTGGACCTTGATATGCTAATTTGGGAATCTTCTCTCAGCAAAACTTCTGTCCGCAAAACCTCAAGTTTATTGTTTGGCAGCCACAATGTCGGGCCAACCGTGGATAAGGTATTAGCCCAGAAGTGAAGAAGAAAAAGCACATTATTTTTTTTTCCTAATATTACTTCCATTTCACAGAGAAAAAAACTTTGAGTAATCATCAATAGCATTAATTTTCTCTAAACTTATTCTTGGATGCATTACAACATAACTGGTGGCATTGGTAACATCGCAAAGTAACATAAGCAGAAAAGTAACTTTTGCCCTCCAAGAGAGAAAACAGAAGGTACTGGGTAAGCAGATATACTCCTTAAAAGCAGACCAATGAGCACAGCTTAGATCTAAATGCTGTCATCAAAGTAGTCAGGTTCATTGAAGGAAATTTCTGCCTAAGAAGTTAGATTTTCAAACTCTGATGAATGATGAGAGAGGAAAAACTTAGAAATCTCAGATCCAAATGTGGAATGAGTGAAAGGTGCCCAGGAGGGGTGTCCTACATAACAATGCCAGGAACCGGGGCACAACTCCCTTTAGCCAAACTGGCTGAAGTGGGGACAGCCAGGCCAACGGCTTCCCTGTCACTCAGGGACAGGAGGCGCCGCAGGACAGGACCAAGCAAACCAGACCAAACCAGAGAGCACAGAGAAGACTCCAGTTGGAGCACGGCATCCACAGTCCCGAGCTGGTAAGAGCAAGAAGGCAGGTTCCCAGAGGACAGCACAAAGTGATCTGCCCCCACCCCCTTGTTTAAAGCAACCTTCCTGGTGTGGCAGACAAGGGTTGGCAGGCAGGTGTTACTCACCAGAGCAAGGACAGACCCTGAGGCTGTTAGCAGTTGCAGCAAATCTCTGGGGAAGTCTCCCTGTTCAAGTAAAGGACTAAGGAATTCGTGGGAGGAGCAGAGAGACGAGCAAGAACCTGCCTTCGAATGACATGGGGCCCTGACACCAGATGTGCCCATTCTCTGCCAGAACCTCCACCTCCTGCGTCCCTGTGGATGAGGGCGAGGGAAGCATGAAGGCGTCTTAGGGGTGACTCTGAGCTATGGAAGTTTTCCCTTCATAGGATTAGAACCAAAGTTATAGGGTGAAGTGTTCCTCAATGTGTAGAGCCAGTCATGGCTAAAGAGGGAAGATTGAGAGAGAGAAAAAAACAGAAAGACAGAGAGAGAGAGGTTGCAATAGTAGGTCGTAGGAAAAGCTACAGTGACTTCATAGGTGCAAAAATTCATGGGTGAAAAGCCATTTCAATAGATCTCTATTATAAAGTATGGAAAGAAACACACTGTGGAACCAAACAGATGGTACTCAGAAATTCAAAAACAATGAATATAGTGGCCATTCTGAAAAAGCCAGTTCCTAGCAATAGCTGGTGCCCAGCCAACATTCTCAGCTGGAAACTATAAACTCACTTTATTTGGGGACATCTAAGGCCTCAGGGCAGGATATGATGCGTCCAATAACTGCCAATGATCCTCCCTACAAATATTTCCAGAATACATCACCTCCAGGCCATTCCCGCCACCTGTGTTTGAATGCCGGCCCTCGTCGGTTTTCACCTGAATTACTAAGACGGCCTCCCAACCGGTCTTGCTGTGCCAAGCTCACTTCTCCACCCCCATCTCCAGATGGAAGCCACAATGTGCTTTTTGTTAATGATCCAGGAGCCACTCTGACCCAGAGAAGTGAAAAATGGATATGCCAGGGGTTTGCTCTCCTTGTGTGTCCTGAAAGCCCCCTGAGGTCCATGTGGGTGGACCCATGTCCAAGTACTAACGCTCACTGCCCACCAAGGAGAGGAGGAGAAGCCGAAGCAAGCAGAGGCTTGTAGAAAACCCGCCCATTTACACATCCTGCTTTGTCTCTGGCCTGCTGCCCTGAGGCTCACATTTGGCCCCAGTCTTAAGAACACAGAGTGGGGTCCATTAAAGCCTCTCCCTGCCCTCTTCCATCATGCAGAAAGTTTATTCATCCTTTCATGCCTCTCTTCTTTCCTCCCTCCATCCATTCATCCATTCATTTAACAAATATTCAGCAAGCACCAAATATGGTCCAGGCACTGTTCTAAGAGCTGGAGATAGGACACTGAACAAATGTTGAAGAGACTGTGAATCCTTTATCCTTCGTGACCCACACATTTCTCATCACAGGAAGCCCCTAAACACTTTAAACACAAGAATGATGGACCCACAAAGGAAGAATGTTTCTAAATCGGCCTGCACCAAAGGTACATGTCTGCAGATTCTCTTGAGTGGGATCTTACTCACAGGTGTCTGGTTTTCAATGTTGACTTTTGCCTTTGGCCTCACACACGTGCCTGCTTTCCCCTGGTCTAACATTCCTGGACAGTCCCAGGATGGGGACACTCACACCCCCCACCTCTCCCGGGCAGCTGCAGGGGTTGCCTCCTTCAGAGCATTCTCTCTTGAGCCACATTCCCTCTTTAGACTCCCAGGACATCAGCTGAGCATCATTAACTTTTATAGCAGCTCTCCTGGGTCACTCTTTTCTGCCCCAAAGAGAAGAAACACCTTTGGATTTGGCAGACCTGGGTTCTGGTTCCAATTCACTCACTTACTACCTCTGTGAACTTAGACAGGTTGATTCATATCTCTGAGCCTCTGAAAAATGAGAATTGTAGTAATTGTCTCTAACACATATATGGTTTACTCTGTGCAAAGCACTGATCCAAATTCTTCTCATGCATGACCTGACTCAAGGCTCACAACATCCCTCAACATGCATGTGCTTGTGAGTGCCATTTTGGAGACAGAGAAGCTGAGGCACAGAGAGGTAAGTGGCAGGGTCAGGACAGGAACCAGGCAGTCTCTCTCCAGAGCCCTTGCTCTTAAAAATTCTACTGCTCCACTGGCTTGTCAATCAATAGTAGGCTCCAAGTAAAGGACATATAGATACCCACCAACACACCTCGTTCCAGTGTGTCATCCTCTGCTGTCGCTGCCCATTACATCTGCCAGATTAGCCCAAAATAACCATCCACGTCTAGGTTACCCTTCAGGATTTAACATGTACTTGGATATAAGTCTGAGAAACATAGATTGGGGAAAAAAAGACTTTCTTTTACCTTCTCACACAGAGCTTGTTGCCTTGTGTATGGGACATGATAAATAAAGATTGGCCTTTTGCCTGCCTAGTGTAGTCTACTATTTTGAGACAGGTGTTCAAGAGTAAGTAAAAATCATTGCTTTCATCATAAGCATTCCCCTCCAGCTAGAAAACTCTATGATTCAAGGCACTGCCTTGTAAGCGATTGCCTGAAAGAATGGCTTCCTACCATTTCCACGGGTGAGAAGTTCAGTCCTAGGATCTTACAGCCCTAAGACCTCGCAGCGTAGTGACTGCCGGCCATTTCCATGAAGGATTGTCTCACTAGCTAATGTTGGTGCATTATGCCGTTGCACTGGGTAATGACACACAGCACTGCCTGAATCATAAGAATCAGTTCCATCTAGAAGGAAAAAACAAAAAGAGAAGCACTGGTTGCCATCACCAGCTGGGATTAACCTCTTTAGGATCACTCAAAACCATGAAAGCTCAGAAAAGCCAAATTGTGAATTCTTAATTCCCATTGGCAATCCTTGAAATGGTGGTTGGTCTAGTGTAAGAGTGTGGACTTTGAAATCAATCATACTACTCCTCTAATCCAGGCTCTGCTTCTTACCAGGTCTGTGATCTCAGGCTGGCTACTTAACTTCTCTGAACCTGTTTCCTCATCTATAAAAAAGAGATAATAAAACCAATTTGTTGGGTTGCCCTGAAGATGAAAGGAAATATGATAAACACACCACAATAGTGTCTGGAGCATAGGAGACAATCCGCAAATATTTCTGGCTTTATTTAAAAAGTAGAAAACCTATGGTGGGGTCATTTTTCTGGGTGTCTGTTTTATTAGCAGTCTTCATAGGAAGTTTTCATATAGACACATACAGGATTAGTATACCCAAAGTTTAGAAATTCTACTGTCTGGTTCTCTATTAACCAGACTTTCCATACATCTTTAGTACAATTATAATTGTTACTCATAACCATGGCTCTTGAAACACTGCTGTCTAGTGAAGTCTCTTCTGAATCATCAAAAAACAGATGGAATTCTGTTTTAAATGGCACTTTTTCAAATGTATTTTACTGTATTTTTTTAGATACACATTTGCCAAGGAAGAGATACTCTTTACTTTTATTTGAAGACATAGTGAAATATCTCCCTCTGTTTCTTGTGAATCTCTAATTAGTCAAGGATGCATATAACAAGAGTTAGTGAAGTTACCTCACTCATTCACCTACTGAACGTTGGAAAATACACAAATCTTCAAAGAAAGTTGTTTAGCCATCAGGATTACAACAGGAATGAGGAGGCACATACAAACCGAGAGTATTATAGGTGTGGGCACCCCACCTTACTCATCTCCTACCTCCCATCCTCTCCTTTGCATCCCATTGGCTGGACCCAACAGGAGGCCAGATGGCAAGAGAGTCACCGTTGATAAGTCCAGCCCCCCAGGGCACATAACATAATGGAGAAGGAAGAAGAGTAGATTCAGAGGAGGCAAATAAAGCTATTCAGCATAGTATGCTTACCTCATTATCTGGTGATACACTACTGCCATGGGAAAAATCTGGTTTTTTAACTAGCTGCAATGTGGGGGCTTTCCATCTTTCCTGACATAAACAGAAAGTTAAAAAAATAATCATGCTATTGTTTGGATAAGTCACTTTCCACATCCCCAGAAACATTTTAATGCATTTGATTCATTCAACAAGTCTTTATTTCACATCTACTTGAAAAGAGACACCAACATTTCTGCTAGATTGCAACATACGCATACCTGAACACACCTCACATTCTCAAAAGCCACGCACTAAAATGACAGAGTTTATGAGAAAACTAGGGTAAGGCAGAGGGTGCCAAACCTTTGCAGCTTTGTAACCAGAGTCATCACCAAAAACAATAATTGGTTCCTGGGGGGATAAGTTGAACAGAGCAGACAGGTAGCTCAGCCTGGCTAGAGGCTGCCACTGGGCTATTAAAAATGTCCAGTGACAATAGGGTGAAAATGTTAGCAACACTCCAGTTAGAGCAGAGCTGAGGGGTGCTGACAATGCAGATGGGAGGGAGCTCTCAGCCCAAAGGGGGTGCCAGGACGACAGGCAGGAGGCAGGGCAACTGACCCAGCCTGGAGCCACATACATCCAGCCTGAGTCTCTCAAGGGAGGGAGCCCCAGAGACAGGCACTCATTTTACTTCTCTTAAAATGCAGCCAAAGGGCTCTTGCTGCTTGAGCGGCATCTGAGTGGAAGGCTTTCCGCTACCCGATGAAGGTTATAATTCCACTCTCATTATCCATTCTGGCTTCCGGGTTGTGTAGGAAAAATCATGTATGGACCAAAATGACTTCCATGTTATTATACTAGCATTGTCTTTGCTGACTTCCCTTGAAAACAGAGCCCTGAGGCAAAGCTTACCCATGATAGGGGTTGCAAGAGTGAAGGGAAAGGAAAATGAAGCAGGAAAGAAGGGAACAAATTTAAGGTTGTGTATTACCAGGATGGCCACAGCCTCACAAAGACACCTCTGACTCTCGGTCATGTGGCATGTCTCCAGAAGGTCATAGGGAACCGTCGCATCTCAAGAAAGATGGAGGGGGGAGGGAATTTCTCTGCCAGCTTCTTTTAGTCTCCTGTCCTTTGTGGTGCATGAATTCCGCTAACTTCCAAGGGGAGTCACAGCTCCCACCCCCAGCCCAGATAGCAGCTGAATGCTCTGGGGGTCAGTCAGGCAAAATGGGCTCTGCAGCTACCACAGCCCCTATAATCTCACCATTGCACCCCCAGGAGACTGAGACAACTGGCTGGAGATCAGGTAGCAGCCTGAGCCATCACAGAGGAGGCTGGAGGGAGGAGGAGGGCGGTGAGTAGATTTGGAAAGGTGCCAACATTGGGTTCAGTACTGACATTATTCTCTTATTAATAAACTGTATGTGAGCTCATTCGTGTCCCAGAAACCCACATCACAGCAAAACAGACTGGCCTATAAACAAGGACATGACCTGTCCTCCGGGAACTGTGTTCTTACTAAACATACTAAATAGATAACCACAAAGCGTGCCAAGACTGGTCCTCACCTGAGATCCGGTACCAGCCCACTCACGAATCCACGCGTCAGTGGATATTGGAATCATCTTAACGCACATCTATTCATATCACCTCCTGCCTAAAGGTCTTCAGTGTTCTCCAGGTCTTTGTGATGGGTAAAAGCCATTCTCCATAATTTTGCACACAGGTCACCTTTTCGAAGACTTGTCCTTTTCAAGAGCATCTTTTCCAAATCAACGCCAGGCAGCCCTCGATCATCTACTCCCCACCTCTCTGCTCTCTGAGCCCCCGGCCTCTCTCCAAAGCCCCCTTCTGCCACTGAGTCCCAAGGATGATGGTGGAGATTGGGTAAAAAGAAAAAGGGGTAACACGTGGTGAAGAGATTACCATGTCAACCAGATAATCATCTATGGATTAACTAGACAAGCTTCATATTTGGCTTCATATAAAGTTATATTGCTTGACAGTTTCCTGTGATCCACCTAGGATTGTCTCATTCCTGAATGCAGACTTCAGCAAGTCTTTATCAAATAATATCATATTTCCATGCCTTTCTGCACTCAGACACTGACTCACCAAGTTTTCCAGGACGATAGGATTAAAGATGCTTCATTATTTCCTTGAGTTACAAAAGAAACCATAAGCCTATGAATATGCAAGTGGAAAAAAATAGTGGCTGGGCTATTTTCTCTGACTTATGATTCCCTTTCTTGTTGTGTCTTTCTCAGAGGGTGATTTCGTGTTAGTGCTGACGATAATCATGAGTGCACCTGGGGTTTCCCATCTTACCAGTTGTGTGTGGAATCCCACGCAGAAGACCCTCTTTAGACACCGAATTTGTGGCAACCATCACACCCTCTCTGCTGCTGTCCTTTGCCCACCCGAGCTTTTCATCAGGGAATGAGACACAAGTGGCAATGGGGTCGCCTCCCCCGATTACTGTGCACGTCCATGATTTTGACATGCACACTCCCACTCCCATCTCTCTACCTCACTTCCCCTTCGTCAGTACCACGCTTTAGCCGACAGAGCTGCTAGTGAGCATCCAACAAATCAAATGCCTAAACACTCACTTAAGCTACAGATTCAGTTAATGAAGCCAATTAATGAAGTTGATGTCATCAATTTAATCCCCAAATGAGCCAGCGGCTTAAATAGACATCACTTCATGGACCAGCTCCTTATCTGATTATGTTTCTCTAAACATTTGTATCCAGCAAGATGGTGGTAAGTTTTCTCAGAAAAAAATGGGGGGTAGGGGTTCCCATGAACAAATAACTTTTATTTTTTTTTGAGGAAGGTTAGCCCTGAGCTAACATTTGCCGCCAATCCTCCTCTTTTTGCTGAGGAAGACTGGCCCTGAGCTAACATCCATGCCCATCTTCCTCCACTTTATATGTGGGACGCCTGTCACAGCAGGGGTTGCCAAGTGGTGCGTAGATCCACACCCAGGATCCAGGGCGGCGAACCCCAGGCCACCGAAGTGGAGCGTGCAAACTTAACCACTGTACCACTCGGCCAGCCCCAGAGCAAATAATTTTAGGAAAGACAGAGTTATACAAATATGCTCAGGCATCTCCACTGCAGGACTTCTCAGGTCATTTATGTTCATGTTTATCGTGATTCTCCCTCCATGAGGGGACTGTAACATGCAGTTTCCCTTCCTCGCATTTTTTGGGTTTTTTTTAATTTTTCATCCAAGGGATGGCTAATTTTATGTGTCAACTTGAAAGACGTTTTTGGATGAAATTAACATTTGAATTCATCAACTTTGAGTAAAGCAGACTGTACTCCATAATGTGAGTAGGCCTCACGCAACCCGTTGAAGGACTGAATGGAACAAAAAGACTGGCGTCCCTGAGCGAGAAGGACCTCTCCAGATGAGTGCCTTCAGAACTCATCTGCACCATCCGTTCTCCCTAGCCTTCAGTCTGCCAGCCTTCAGACTGGAACAGCCTCATCGTTTTCCTGGATCTCAAGCCCGCCAGCCCACACTGCGGATTTTGGACTCGTCAGCCTATTTCACAATTGCATGAGCCAATTCTCTCTATATAGAGAGACATATTGACTTTATATCACAGTATGCAAGTATTCTTAACTTCACATCATGGTATTCAAGTGACAGGGTATCAAGGAGAAGAGTGAACATCATCCAAGGACGCTGCAGCCTCTTCTGGAGAAAGGGTTGGCGTGTTTCTGGTTGTACACAGGATTGTTGTATCATATTAGGCAGAAGTAGGACCTTGTTATTATCGTTATCTGGAGATTAAGTTTGGTGTAAGGAGATGCGTAGGGGTACCACGTTGACAAGGGGTGGACCTGTGATGGTTAATTTTATGTGTCAACTTGGAGGGTGTTTTGGGATGAGACTGACATTTAAATTAGTAAATTTTGAAGAAAGCAGATTCTCTCCACAATGTGGGGGGGGGCCTCTTCCAATCGGCTGAAGGCCTGCATAGAGCAAAAAGTAAGCCTTCCTCAAACAGGAGGACGTTTTTCCAGCAGAATGCCTTCAGACTTCATCTGCACCATCAGCTCGCCTGGATCTCGAGCCTGCTGGCCCACACTGCGGATTTCGGACTGGCCAGCCTCCATAATCACGTGAGCCAATGCCTTAAAATAAATCTCTGCCTATATATACGTACACATCCTATCAGTTCTGTTCTCTGGCGAACCCTGACTAATAGAGCCAGGAAAACTCTTTTTTCCATGAAACTATTAACATTTCGCGAGACGCTAGAGTTCGAAGAAGAGTAATCAATTAGGGAAATGACGTTGTAGACCACAGCCTTCTAGAAGATCTCCTGTTTCACAAATGCAGAATATTGGTAAGAAAGGGATCTGAAAAAGTGGAGAAACCTAGAGCAATTATCATCATGGGTCAGCAAATTCTCATATTGACGGGCTCATTCGTAGGATAATTTTTATATAACTAAATAGATGTTTATTCATTCACATATCTCAAAAGAAGAAATTGTAACACAAATATAAATACGATCTCAGGAATCTTTAAAAGATTTTTTTTAGCATTTGACACACCTATATTCCATTACACACGTGTCCCCGTTTTCCTTTGAGCATTCATTTGCAGGAGAGGCAGCAGCACCAACTATGCCACAGTTGATGCTGACAGCCGTTTCAGTTCGGTGCCGGATAGCGGGCGTGATTCATATGCTGAGTGCGCTCTGCACTCTGATCCTCCCACGTGCTGAAAGACAACTTGCAAAGGAATCTTAAGATGTTTTCCCCTGACCCACCAGCAACCAATTATTTCATCAAGAGGGCAAAACATGTACCGGTTGGACAACAACACTAACACAAATGTGAATCCTTTGCTAAAATGCGTGATAAAAACATAAAGGACTCTAGACATTTCTGTGACACAATTACCGTTAACTTTATTACAACCTTCAGCAAATAACTTAACCCCTTTTTGCTACAGCTGGGGGAAATTTTCCTTATCAATTGAAGTGGATTGTTTCAGGCACTGACATCTTAGGAATAAAATAACTAGGCATACTCCAAATATTATTAATACCCAGGAAGTTCTTCCCATGGAGGGGAGAAGGAAAAGTTAATTGTTGCCATATCAACTATTATTTTTTCAGTTGAACATCTTTTTTTTTCCTAAAGATTAGCACCTGAGCTAACAACTGTTGCCAATCTTCTTTTTTTTTTTCTTCTCCCCAAAGCCCCCCAGTATATAGTTGTATATTCTAGTTGTGAGTGCCTCTGGTTGTATACTTATCAACTGTTTCTAAGTAAAAATATATTAGTTCTAGAAAGGCCCGTTTTGCTTTTAATGTTAATCTTAATTAAAATTAAAATTTTAGAGCAAGCCTTTATGGGGATGCCTTGTCTAACTGCACAGCAGCTACAGTCATAGACCACGTAGTTTTCTCACCTTACAGGTAAGACTAAAAAGTTACCTGCTACAAAACAATTTTAAATCTTTTAAATAGAGTCAGCCCTGATGGCCTAGCAGTGAAAGTTTGGCATGCTCCGCACTGGTGGCCTGGGTTCTGTTGCTGGGTGCTGAACCACACCACTCGTCTGCCAGTAGCCATGCTGTGGCAGCAGCTCACACAGAAGAACTAGAAGGACCTACAACTGTACACAACTATGTACTGGGGCTTTGGCAGGGGAGGGAGAAAGAAGGAAAAAGAAGGAAGTGCAGCACGTGTTGGCTTAGGGTGAATCTTCCCTACAATAATAAATAAATAAATAAATAAATAATTTTCAACAAAAGGTGCTGAAATTCTACAAAGCATTCTTTTTTTTAAAAAGATTGGCACCTGAGCTAACAACTGTTGCCAATCTTCTTTTTTATTTTTTTTCCTGTTTTTTCTCCCCAAATCCCCCCAGTACATAGTTGTACATTTTAGTTGTGGGTCCCTCTAGTTGTGGCATGTGGGACAGCACCTCACCATGGCCTGATGAGCAGTACCATGTCCGTAGCCAGGATTTGAACCAGCGAAATCCTGGGCCACTGAAGCAGAGCACATGAACTTAACCACTCAGGCATGGGGCTGGCCCCTACAAAGTATGATTTTGAATGATGGTAGCATTTTTGCCAGGCTACAGTGGTCCACAAAGCGTCAGTTTACGAAAGTCTTCAGATCACTGCCAAGGTTGGCAATTCCAATGGATTAGGCAGACTTGTGAGTAGATAAGGTTGCAACCCTTCAAAGATGGGCCTTGCAATCTAGAGGCAAGGGGTTGAGATATGCCACCAGTGATGATATGAGATTTACACTAAAGCTAGCATCTTTCATGTAAGTGAAAGAAAAATGCAAATGAGGAAACATGGCCTTAAGAAGCATTATCCCAGGGCTGGCCCAGCGGCACAGCGGTTAGGTGCACACGTTCCACTTCAGCAGCCTGGGGTTCACCAGTTCGAATCCCAGGTGCAGACATGGCATGCTGTGGTAGGTGTCCCACATATAAAGTAGAGGAAGATGGGCACGGATGTTAGCTCAGGGCCAGTCTTCCTCAGCAAAAAGAGGAGGACTGGCAGATGTTAGCTCAGGACTAGTCTTCCTCAAAAAAAGAAAAAGAAAGAGAAAATTAAAAAAAAAAAAAAGAAGAAGAAGCATTATCCCCACAAAGCCAGTCTGAAGGAGGGGTACCTTTCAGGTAAGATAGAAAGCATGATCTTTAAGGCGTCATATAATGCTCTTCAAACAAAGGAACTCCCTTGCCTCTCCAATTCCAGCCAGAGTGATTATTCAGCATTTCTAAAAGAGCACTGCAATATTATTAAGATACAGGATCCTTTCTTTTTTTATTATATCTGGATTTTATTAACATGGCAGCAAGGTATTAAAATATTCTCTGTATGTCACTGTACGTGATTTTTACAATGGAGAAAATGGCCCTTGAATAGGAGTTTAAAATACTTTTCAAGTATTTTGAGTCTCCAGCAATGAAAGTAACTACATAATGAGAAATGTATTATTTCAATTGAAAGTCTTTTATAGGAAAGTAATGGGTTTAGAAAAATCCTTAAGGCAAATAACTCTATTCGGATAAAAATCACGAGACTTAGGAAGAGCTAGAGAATGACATTTGTGGTTGAACAGCTTCAACCTAAGAAATTTCCCAAAGCTTGATGAGAGGTGGCTCGCCTGTCGATTTCTATTAGCACCTCCTTAAAAGAGGGCAAGAAAAATTAGACTCAGGGGTATCTTGCCCTAAATCCTCGTGCCCTGGGGCAGTTCCATGATTGACCATTACTGGGAGGCCAGCACTGTGGTGCGAACCTCCTCCCCAGCACTGGCACATGACTGAGGGCATAGGAGTGACATGGAATACGCAGAGAGAATGACCACTCAGATGACGTCTGTCGTTGAAAACAAGGCCATTTTTCAGTGCCTGAAAATGAAGGTGGTAATGCAGAGAAGGAGGAAAAGATAAATGATTTTTATGGACTAGTTTATGACAGATGAGCAGCTTGTCACTGAGTTGGAAGTTATTTATAAGGGATCTACACAGAAATAATAGCACCTAAAAACATCTTAGGCTCACTACTTAATTCCAACATATATATGACCTTTTAGCCTAAGGATACGTTTCCACACGTTATTTATTTACTTCACATCTCTTGGTGGGGGGAGAAAGGACTGTTACCTTTGTCTCTGCTATGTAGCTGAAGAGGAGGAAATCACTTGCTCGAGATCACCAAGTTTAATCAACCCCAGACTGAGTTGGAACCCACATCCCCTGACACCTGAGCCTGTTCCAATACTTACCAGAGCTCTTCGGCTTTTTTTGGTTAATTCAGAATTGCTATTTTGACTTTTTGTTAATTAAAAGAAATCTCAAAATCATCCATCAATCAGTAAAACCATATTGTTGACTTTATTGTTCAGTGCCTGTTGACACTTGGAGACACGTCTGCCCCAACATAAAGATAGGAGTGTAATTCGGTCACTGAAAAAGAAAAGAGATTGGATTTAGAAATTATATCCACACACAATTTTAAAATACGCAAAAATCACTACTTGCAAAAGAACACCTAAAACTCAAGCGAGCCCTAAAACACAATAGGAAAATCCCAATAAGCAATGTTGCATACAAAATTATTTCATTAGGCCACCCTAAAACGCTATGAACTTCCCCTTCCAGATCAGGTCATTGGCTTAGAATAATTCTCGATGACACCTATTTTCTTAAAAGCTGATAGAGTCAGCTCAGCTCGTAAGGATGAGAATGTTCAGTGGCTACTGTGTGCCCAGGAGCTGCAGCTGAGAAGAGGGCGGCCAGGGGAGGCATGACCTTGCCCAACTGTGCGCTAAATCCAGGTGGCTGAGCCCATCTTCAGCTTCTGGTCCTCACGTCCTAATTCAACCCACCCTTTGTGCAGCAAAGCACCGGTGTTATTTAACAGTGTATACGGGCTGCATTCTGAGCATAGGATACGTGCATGAAAGGGCGCACAGCTAAAACAACATAAGCTGTCAGCATAGACCTCCCACCTATGCCCGTCAGAGGACGAAAAATCCCCTTTGCAGCATTCAATTAGTTCAAAGGAAGAATGCACCACAAAAGAAGGAATGACTGCTGCCAAAGAAAGCTTCCTTCACTAGCTCCTTCTTTTCTTTGCGAAATTGATTTATGTGACGCACAATGGATACCTAATTACTCTTCCTTTTGATGTTTCAGTAACCAAAAAGTGATTAACTCATTCTATGCAAACTATATATAAAAACCGCAATATAAAGATAAAGTGGAGCTTCTGCTTTCAGGGAGTTTGCAGACTAGAGGGGAAACCAGCTATCTGCATGGCTGACTGCATTCCGAACTGGAACCGTGGAATCGCGTGCTGTAGGATGAGCCCAGACAGTGTGCTAAGGGAGGTCAGAGTGAGGGAGATTATTTCAGAAGGCGGAGGAGACAGGCTTGACGGAAAAGATGAGATTGGCAGGGAGTCGGGTACAAACCAGGGGTGAGAAGAAGGAAGCCTGGGAAGTTGGGATGGACCAGACTTGAGAAAGCTCTGTCCACCAGGCTAATGCAGGGGGTGACTTTATTCTCTACGTGTTAATGAGAATAACGTTTTACGTGGCTGCGGGCCTTTTCGGCTCATGCAGAGACACTCAAGGGGAGTGAGAAGAGCATGTCCATAACTTAGGTGGATGACGCCAGTGACAGCACCTTGCTCGTTTATCCTGAATTGAATTAAATTGGGCAGACTGCAGGGAGGAAAGCGTGGAGGTCGGCGGGAGGCGACTACACGGGGGCAAGCAAGAAGTAATGACCGTCTGGGCCAGGGGGTGGCAGGGGGACAGGAAACACCCGATAATGATGTCTTAGAATAAACACACTCCCATGTTATTTCATGAAAACACAGAAAAGACAACAATAACATCCTGACCACAATAGAGAGACAGCAAATGCGGAACCACCAAACAGGGGCTTTTCTTCAGAAAAGGAACTGGATGCTGAGTGCTGACAGTCTGAGGAAGACCAGACCCCCACCCTCTGGCTTCTTTCCCTTCATTCTAGATCATGCAGGAGACAGGATCCAAACAGCTTTGGTCTTCATGGTTCGCATTCCTCAGTCAGTCTATGCTATTGACACCTGTTGTGTGTTCACTGTCTCTTACTAAATACCAGGGGGATTGAATTTACAGAGAAATGGAAGACATGGGCCCTTTAAGGTTGGTGGGGATTTACAACCCACAGGCTCATCAAGTTAATCCTCTCAAAGTAAAATGACAGTAATAATAATAATGATAGTAATAATAATAAATATCATTTTATTGAACAAGCAATACACTTAACATGAATTCATCTCTCTTAATATTCACAATCATCCTTTGTGGTAGGGACTGCCAAATTTTGCCTAAATTCTAAGATGTTCCTTTTTTTTTACATGTTAACATGTCAGGGAACCGACTGCGTTTTATAATCACTATGTACATCTAAGTTTAGAGCAATGCTGATTTTATTTTATTTTTTTGGAATGGCTTAGTCTCCTTTTGTTTTCTTAGTCATAAAACCAATTATTTAATTGAAGCTATCAAAAAAGATGCAATATAATTAATAAAATAATTAGAAAAGAATATTTAGCACATTTCAAAAGACTTAAAATAGGAGCGGGACACTTTACAAAAAGCTGTGTAGAAAATAAAATTCTTAAACGGCAGGTGGGAACGTAACCTGACAGAGTATCTTATAAAATACAAGGGCTGACATATAAAAGGACTGCGTACTCTCTAAGTCTGAAACTATTAATATGGAATGGTTGGGTTTCTTCCACTGAAAAGTTGTCAAATGATGGTCATCTTAACGTCGATGGTCTTAGGCTGGGGGAACATGTGAAGATATCGTCCTCATTTTTAAATGAGACTGAGGCAAAGGTCCTGCCACTAGAAGGCAAGAAAGCAGGTGAGAAAACCTGCCCATCTGTCTTAAAGCCTCTTCTCTGAATGACTGTCTCCTATGGCATAAGAAATAATTCATCCTCTTGCAAGGAAATTGCTTGTGGTGACACTCAGGCACTGCACCAACCCAGCCAAGCCATCAATTATGTCAGGATCCATTTATTCATTTGACAAGCATTGATTCAGTGCCTATCTGCCCCCCATTGTGCTGGCACCCATGCTTATGGTAAGAAAAGCCACCCTTTCCTGCATGGAACTCAAAGACCAATGGGAGAGACAGGCATCAAACAATGATGACACAGGTAAACATGAATTGCAAACTAAAAAACATCACAAGCAAAAACACAAGATGCTATGATAACATACACCAGAGGGTCAAGATGTGGTCTGGAGTATCAGGGACAGCCTTTCCTGAAGATGTCATTTTTTAGCTCATCTAAAGGATTGCACTAAGACTGGGCAAAGGAGGGTCCTGGGGTGAGACCCACTGGGTTGGGAATAATTTCCATGAGGAATCAGACTATTGCAAGAAATGGAAATTGCATGTGCAAAGGCCCTGTGGTCAGAGAGAGCATTCTGTGTTTGAGGTTTAGAAAGAAGGTCAAGGAGGTTTGAGGGGGAGATTTTGCACAGAATGAGACCAGACAGGCTTGTGGATCATGGTGAGGATGTGGCTATTTATCCTAAGAGCAGTAGGAGGTAGCTACTTTTTTACTTCAAAACGCTGAATGGATGGAAATCTTATGGTGACAGTTGAGTCTGCAAATAATTTCTGTTTTGTATCAATCTAAGCTTAAAAGTAATACAGTATCACAAGGTGGAAGGCTTTCAGAATAGTTTGGGCTTATGCCTACAAATATCCTAGAAGTAAATATATGGTCTGTTACAAATAAATGTCACATGCCAATTAATAGGCCAGGACTAAACCATTAATTCTTTTACTGAACCATTTGATACTTATCCATAGCCCCTTGACTAGAATCAATTTCAGATACCGAGACATGTTCCCTTATGTAAGGGATTCTTGCCAGTCACAGTGAACTTCAGGGCTAGATTATCACATTTAGAAAGGAACAGCCACTTAAGGTGAATCTGTGTTTTTGCTGAGAGTGTTGTCACTGGGTTGCTATTGATAAAAGACAGCAACAACTACAAAATGACAGGCTGTCTTTCCTCTATGAAGGGGGACTGCTGTGTATGTGTTAGCCACAGAGTAGGAGGCGGTGAGCAGTAACGAGACTGGCACTCAACCTAGTGACTGGAAGTGACTGAATTCATCACAGGGAGGAGCTTGGCTCTGAGCTTCCCACGGGAGCAAATATTAGGGAAATCGTCCACCATAACTGTCTTCCAGCCAGAAGCCACTCTCTTCCTGAACTACAGCTAGAGGAAATCAAAAAGAAAATAGGCCTGGAGGACCAGGAAAAACAATTTGCAGTAGAGATGGGGTAAATTAGGAGTCATATCTGATTAAATGACCTTAAAATCAGCAAGTATCCCATACACTGCTGGTGAGAGGGTTAACTGGTCCAAATTTTTGGAAAGCCAATTTGGCAATGAGTATCAATAACCTTAAAAATGTCCACATAGGGTCTGGCCTGGTGGCATAGCAGTTAAGTTCGCATGTTCCACTTCAGTGGCCCAGGGTTTGCTGGTTCGGATCCCAGGCCCAGACCTACGCACCGCTCATCAAGCCATGCTGTGGCAGGCGTTCCACATATAACATAGGGGAAGATGGGCATGGATGTTAGCTCAGGGCCAGCCTTCCTCAGCAAAAAGGAGGATTGGCAGCAGATGTTACCTCAGGGCTAAAGAAAAATGCCCACATACATTTTGAATCCGTATTTCTACTCCTAGAAATGTATCTTAAGGGAATAACCAGAAATATACAATGTTCACAGCTAATTAATTAGCTAACTAATTAGTCAGAGTGGCTATAATTAACAAGATAGGAAACAATAAGCATTGGAGAGGATGTGGAAAGAAGGGAACCCTGGTACACTGCTGGTGGGAGTGCAAACTGGTGCAGCCACTATGGAAAGCAGTATGGAGTATCCTCAGAAAATTAAGAACAGATCTACCATATGATCCAGCTATCCCACTGCTGGGTATTTATCCAAAGAACTTGAAAACACAAATGCATAAAGATACATGCACCTCTATGTTCATCGCAGCATTATACACAATAGCCAAGACTTGCAAGCAACCTAGGTGCCCATCAAGGGACGAATGGATAAAGAAGATGTGGTGTATATACACAACGGAACACTACTCAGTCATAAGAAATGATGAAAACTGGCCATTTGTGACAACATGGATGGTCCTTGAGGGTATTATGCTGAGTGAAACATGTCAGAGGGAGAAAGTCCAATACCGTATGATCTCACTCAGAAGTAGAAGATAAAAACAACGACAAACAAACACGTAGCAATGGAGATTGGATTGGTGGTTACCAGAGGGGAAGGAGGGAGGGAGGAGAGCGAAAGGGGTGATTAGGCACCTGTGTGTGGGGACGGATGGCAATTAGTCTTTGGATGGTGAATGTGATGTAATCCGCACAGAATTTGAAATATATTACAATATACATCTGAGATTTATATGATGTTATAAACCAACCTTACTGCAATTAAAAAAAAGAACCTTCACAGAAAGTTCCAATCCACACGAGGATAAGAACCTTGCTTTTACCCTGACACAGGCCTAAAAAATGCCTACACCTGGCCAAAGGGTCTAAATTGCTCTAGCAGCCAGGGAAAAACAGTCAGCCTCCACATTCCACCGAATATTCTCATTCCTAGCAAATCTACAACTGACGAGTGGGACACCTATGGCTTCCAGCATGGCCTGATATGTGAGTTATAGACCGAATTTATATTAATATTGCCATCTGCCAGCAACCTGCTCAACTGCCTGAGGTCTTTACATAATCCCATCTACCCTAACTTCTATGGCAGCAGTGAATTTATTCACTATCTTCTTGGTTTCTAAACTCACTTTTGCTAGTGGTTAAGTGGCTCATTTCTGGCTTATTGATAGTGGGACCTCACTTTTGTCAGTAAGGTCTGAATGATCCTGAGAATAAAGCTTTGCTTTAGGAAAAAAAAATATACAACATTCACAGCCCCATTATTTACAGCGACAAAAAGTCAGAAATAGTATATAGATCCAGTTATGGGAAAATGATAGAATAGATTGTAGTGTGTGCAGAAGATGAACTATTTTCCAGCCACTGAAAATCATCCCTTAAAAGAACACTGAATGACGTAGGAAAATGTAATACATTAAGTTTTAAAAGCATTTTACAAAACTGTACGTACAGCACAATTTGAAATACACATCGACACACACATCGTGACTGGGCAAAATGATGACAGTGGTTAGACATGAATGCTAGTTATTTGTTTTTTCTATACTTTATTTTCCACAATGAGCATGAAAATTTGTTAAAAATAGAAAGTATGGAAAAATAATGGGCCCTTTACCCAGAATTAACTATTGTTTTTGCTTCAGATATTTAATGAAGGAATAGAATGTTCCAGATGAAGTTCGAGCCCACTTTATTCCTCATCTCAGACCCCTCTCTCCTGAGTATACATCCATCTAGTCTGCATTTGTGTGCTTTTCTATATATTCTGCTTTCATAAACATATAATGGCGCTCTTTGTGTTCTTTAAAATTTACATAAATTTTATCAGACTGCAACTCACTTTTTTCACTAACATTAGATTTTTGAGACCATTCAAGTTGCTATGTGTTGAATCAATTTATTTATTTCAGCTGCTGTCCAGTATTCATCAAATATACTATCATTAGTTAATCCATTCCTTTATTGATAGACATTTAGGTTGTTTCCATTTTTAGCTGTTAGAAATAATGCTGCAATGTGGGGCCCCCGTAATCAGAAAAATGTCATTAAGTTTCAATGATGGAGAACAGATGACAGAGATACTGCTAAGTCCAGGGAAAAGGCACTTCTGCTTCCCAGACTTGGGTTTCTTCCTCATTGCCCTGGAGCCCTCCAGAGATCACCTGCCTCAGGGCTCTCTCTGATGCTATCAAATGGTCCAAAGGCCCAGAGACCCTTGACCCGGCACCCTCTGTCCTGCCCAGTACTTTACACCAGTACCTTCAACTGCTCAGACATTTACAACTAGAGCAGTTTCCACTACATGCTGCTTCCCAGAATTAGCAAACTTATGAATAGTATGCTGGGAACACAACCACCTTATCAACTTGTTTAATGTTTTGGACAACCTTATAATCTAGTACCATTGTTACTCCCATTTTTCAGTTAGAGGCGTGAGGCACAGAGAAGTTAAGTAACTTACCCCAGGCCACACAGCTAGTAAGAGGTGCAGCTGGATTCAGACAGGCAGTATGACTCCAAAGTTCATACTCTTAACCTCTGTACTCTACCACCTTCATAATTTTCCACTGGCCCTCTCCTTATCTCATTTCCCATTTTACAGCCTCGCCTCTCCCCTGCTTCAAGGGAGAGAAGCAAGATTGTCCTGCTTCCTATCTGTCAGTGGGACGGAGGGAACTTTCCGCACTTGAGCTCATTGCTTAAGTCAAGTTGGTAAATTGTATCGCTCAAATATTTTTTATGTCTACTAATTTCTTTCTACTTATTCTGTCAGTTACTGAGAGATGTGTGTTGTTAACCTCTATAGCTATAATGTGGATCGTTATTTCTCCTTTTAGTTCTACTAATATTTGCTTCACATGGCTTCAAGCGATGTTACTAGGTGGATACAATTTAGGATTGTTGTTTCTGTTGAACAGCTTATTTTATCAGTCAGAAGTGTCCCTCTTTCCCTCTTTTCCTGGTGGACCTTACGTTATGGACTCCTTGGCTTCGTACTAATATAGACACAACTGCCTTCTGTAGCCTAGTGTTTGTATGGTATGTTACCCTCCATTTTCTTGCATTCAACGTATCTGTGTCTTTTTCTTTAAAGGATGTCTCCTATAAACAGCATATAGGTTGCTTCCTACCCAGCGTGACAATCGTTGTGTTTTAATTGCAATGATTGGTCTGTGTGCTCGTTTCCTGTGGCCTCTGTAACAAATCACCACAAACAGGATGACTCAACCAGCAGAAATTTATCCTCTCAAAGGCCTGGATGCCAGAAGGTCAAGGTGTCAGCAGGGCCACACCTCCTTGGAAGGCTGCAGGGCCGACTCCTTCCCTGCCTGCTCTAACTTCCGATGGTTGTTGCAATTCTTGGCACCCCTTGGCTTGTGGCAGAATAAAGCTCTGCTCCCTTGGCCTGACCTTGTGTGGCCTTCTTCCCTGTGTGTCTCCTCTGTCTCTGTGTCCAGGGCTCCCCTTCCTCTGAGGACCCCAGTCATTGGATTTAAGCCCACTCTAATCCAGTGTGACCTCATCTTAACGTTTTTCCCCAGTTTTATTGAGATATAATTGCAAAACAGCACTGTATAAATGTAAGGGTATACAGCATAAGGACTTGAATTATATGGTCTGTGACATGATTACCACAAGAAGTTTAGTTAATATCCATCATCTCACATAGATACAAAAAAAGAAAAGCTGGCTCTTGTCCTTGTGATGAGAACTCTTAGGATCGACTGTCTTAGACCTCATCTTAACTTGATAACATCTGCAAAGACCTGATTTCCAAATAAAGTCATATTCACAGGGACCAGGGGTTAGGACTTTAACACATCTTTTGGGGGGACTCAATTCAACCCACTCCAGTCCACCTATGTTGGACATAATTACTGGTATGTTGGGAGGCGGCAAATTCAGCCAACAACACAGGTCAAAGCAGGAGGTGAGAGCCTCTGGCTGCCCCTGTGCTTGTGTGGTACAGATCTTATAGCTCATTGTTGGAATTCAGCTGTCCGTTAGAATGAATCACATCAAAATAAATGCATTGTTCTCATTCCAGAGTGGTTAGGAAGTTATTGCCTTCCCAGTATTTTGTGAAGCGACTTTGTACACTTTTACTTCTAGGTTTTCAGATGCGTCCTATTGCCACTATGCTTCACAGCCTTCATTCTGTGTTTCTGGCTGTCTCACGTCTTTCTCCTGTCTTCCCACTCCACCGTCTCTCCAGGGTTGTCCATATAAAGGACTGATCAGTCAAGCCCCATTCCTCTGGTCAAACACCTACAAAACCATTTTACAAACGCCGATGGTCTATGAAATGCAAAGTTTATGATCATGCAGCTCTATTAGCAAAGAAAAAAAAGAGAGAGTAAATAATATCTGCTGGGCAGGTCAATAACAGTGTCTGTTGTACTAATCACATACAGAATAAAACTCAAACTCTTCAGTCTGGGTTTCAAAGTTCCGACCTGCACCCATCTTGTCTTCTAACCCAACTGCTCATCACTAGGAGCCACACATCCCCCCTGCCCCAGATTACCCCACGGAGAAAGCCCTGTGTTTTCACGCTACTGCTGCTCTATCTTTCAGGAATGCACTTCTCTACATCTGGATGAGCCCTAATCTTAATCACTAAGAAATCAAATGTTTTCCGGTCCTCTTCCTAGACCCCATCCCTGAAGGCTCGATGCAGACAGCACATGACCCATGAAGCTGCTCTCCGTGCCCGAGCTGGGAGAAACTTCTCCCTTCTCGCTTCCTTGGTATCTCTCTCCAGCATTTCATCATCTTCTGTCTTTAATTAGAGGTGTGCACATACATACTTTATATCTCTTCTAGATTGGAAGCACCCTAAGAACAGAGGCTCCATCTTACTTGTCATCACATTGCCAAGGCTCAAGCGTTTTCCTGGGAACAGACGCTGAGGGTGTCTGCTGGGTGTTTTCAACAGACAGATCCACCCATATTCAAAATCAATGAATACTTCAACCCCGCCCTCACCCACAAATTAATAAAGACATAATATGAATTTAGGCTCATTTTTGGGTCAGGTCTCTCATAGTCAAGAAATATTCCTAGACCATTCTCTTCTTTGCCAGCCAGAAGTTCTTCTCTTCTTATAATTATTTAAAAATTTCCAGATGGGAAATACCATCAGGTCTGATTCTTGACCAGTGCTAATTTCAACATTATCTTGTTTGGAAAAAAGTAATTATACAATAGACATAATAAATCCATTACATGGTAAGATGGTTCCAGTTGTTCTAATCACATGTAATCTTTCTGATCTTGGTCCAATTCTTGTTACCTCATAAAGGCGGCTTTTTCACTTCTGAGCTACTTATCAATGAGGGGCAGTTTACTATCGGAATAATGAATTCTGCTTACCTGGAAAGTTTGTCAAGAGTTTATCGGGTGCAGTGATTCATGACTCACCAAGGGGACAATAAAAACGAGGTCCATCCCCACCTAGCCCTCTCTGGGGTCATGGTACATGCCTAACTGTGTTATATTTTGTGATCTACTGCTTTGCACGAGGGTATTCTTTTTGTAGTCCTGGGTACCAGATCAATTCTGTTAAGTAGAGCTGAGTGTTATGAAATGTGCATGAGGAAAGGATTATAATTACCTATATTTATCCTGTCACTCGTTCTAATCACCAGACAACGATATGAACACAGTGAGAAACAGATCCCACATGACTCTATTCTTTCTGAATAAGAGAAACTGTAAGAATTCCACCAGCTCCTCTGACACTTTCATATGGAAACTGGCCCATTTCCGATAGCATCGTGGGAGTTTTGTTTGCTGTGTTTATTTTGATTTGTGTTTTTGCTTTGCGGTAGATTAACAGATCAATTCTGACCTCCTCAGTCTTGAATCTTCTCTCTGTGCACATGTTCAGCATTACTCTGGGTATGCCCATCATTTAAGACTTCTCTCACTAGCCCTGTTCCCTCAACCAAACACCCTGGCCTTCCTGGGTAGTGCCCTCCACCCCTCCCTCTCCTCACCCCTCATTCACACCCCCTCCCAGAAAATCTAGCTGCCTTGTTCTCAGTCCTTAGCAATGTATGCTCTCTACACACCTCAAAGAGCCCCCGTTTGAACAGAACTCTTTAAAAGAGAAAGCTGGCAATGATTTTGTTCAAATCAAAGGGGTTTTCCTTTCATGGATTTGGGGTCTTATTATCAAGGCTGCTCAGAGTCAGCTGGGCATGGTAGGAAAGAAGATATTTATGAGCAGGAATTTTTATTGCAATCTCAAAATCATGCACTAAGAGCACCTGCTTATTTGCCCTCAAATGGGGCTCTGCTGTTGACTGTTTCTTAACTTTCTAGAACAGTCATTCCCAGGCATTGAGATTTCACAGAAATCTAAAAAAAACCCCCAGGATTCCAACTCAGTAACAATGTTAAAATAATAATAATAAATACCAATTAGTGTCATTATTTTGCGAAAGGAAGATCAGTTGAATATCAGAAAATAATGCACACGATCTCATCATGAAAGCAGTTCTTTAATTGAATAAATTTAGTTTTATGTTTATATTTTCCTCATGTCAAAGACTGGGGAATCTTTAGTCCAGAGCTAGTCCTATGGACCAGCGCTTTGGAACCATTGCTCTGGATGTCAACATGTTGGGCCAAAGCTATGATTAGCCACCTACACTTTGCAGGTCATGGTAAACATAAAGTTCACTGTGGGTGCGTTTATTCATTCAGTCATTCCAAAGCAGTTAGGAAGAACTTGGAGTACAGAGCCAGACACACCTTCATCCAAGGCCCAGCTCCACCACTCGACAACTGGGTGACCTTGGTACATCACTTAACCTTTCTAAGCTTCTGTTGTCATGTCTACTAAACAAAGAGACAGCAAAAAAAAATTCACTGACTTGTTATGAGGATTAAATGAGGATCAGCAAAGTGTCTTTGTTTCAGCAAACTAGTCATTTGTATCTACAGTTGTTACTAGAACTGGAGTGTCTATTAACACGCCAGACATTGTCCAAGACCTCTAAGACACAAAGTCATCATCTTTCCCTTCAAGGAACTCACGGTCTAAAGGAAGAGACGACAAAAGGATGGCTAGACCCGGTGAAACCAGTGTGAGGATAGAGACAAACACTGGAAGCCAGAGGGGCTTGTCAAGGATTGAAAGTTAGGGGAAAAAATAATAAGAGTCCTCTCAGAGGAGATGGGATCAGAGCAAAATCTTAAGGGATCTAAAATTAAAATAAAATGAAAGAAAAAAGAATTATCAATTAGGTTTTTAGATGAGAATTAGACGAACTTGAAGTGCTATACCTAAAATGCGCAGATTCAAGTCTGGCAGACAAAAGCTCCTCCTGTTATCCTGGGTCAGCATGCTTATTGATTAAAGACACAGTTTTCATCAAAACAGTAATTTTCCTCTGTTTTGCTGCCTCTGAAAATAAAATTCTTTTCTGCCAAATCTGAACTGAAGAAGACAAGTTTTCAGTGAAAAAGGAAAGAAATGTTACAGCTGATAGTTTTTGGGAAATCCTGAGTTTAGATCCTTCAAGAAAACCAGAGTGTTTGAGGGACTGACTTCCAGGATGTTACCTCACTCCTTGCTACTCAAAGTGTGGTCCTCCACCCACCCGTGTGGGTCATCACCTGGGAACTTGATAGAAATGCAGAATTTCGGGACCCAGCCAAGAGCAGCTGAATGAAAGACTGCATTTTAACAAGACCCCCAGGGGACTGGTAAGTACATTAAGGCTTGAGAAGCACTCCCCTAGCCTAACTCTTGGTGAACAAAAGACAACATCTGTACCGAAATGGCCAGAATCAAAACCCTTCCTATTGACTTGGATTGACTTTACCTACATTTCATGGCCTTCATAGCTCATCTACGTGCATTAAAGAATCATAGTCTGGAACAGAGGGAAGGGCTCTGCCCTGGAGGTATGTAACTGTCATGCAAATAATCCATAAACGCCCTATAAATCAAAACTGGGGTGAGTTTATTATGAGCCAAAGTGAGGATCATAACCTGGGAAGACCTTAGAAGGCATTTGTTCCAGAGAAGCATGAGTCTCAGTATAGTCTCAGATCTTTCTAGAACAAAGAAGATACATTAAACACACCCAGGATACATTTTCAAAGAGGTGTTCAGTTGCAAACTAGCAGGTCAACGTAACCATGATGCCAGGAAAGGGACTAATCCAGGCATTACCAATAGGGTGTTGTTACCAATAGGGCGTAGGAGGGGGAGTATGCATTCTTTATCTCAAGAGAGATTCCTTACTTTAATGGATAAGCAGATGTACAATGTATGTTTGACAGGCCATAAGTCAGGCTTTCTAGTTCAAGCCAAATCAGTTTTGAACTTGAATAGTTACCCCATCTACCTCAATATGTGAAAATCTCTTGTCATTGCCCACTTTTGATCAATAATCTTTTAATAGAAAGCACTGCTGATCAAAATATTGTCCCTCAGTACCAGGGTGGTTGCTGCCTGCCCTCAGTCCATCATGTCCCTCGATGCTAGGCTTTTATTTCATTGATTTGCCCAGTTATCCATGTTGAGGGGAAATAGTCAGATATAGTGGACAAGCACAGAGGTATATATTAATAAGGGAAGTGTTTCATAGGCTACATAAGTTAACTATTTTAGATTATCACACAAACGTTGCACATGTGGTTTTACATGACTTATTATAGTTACATTGTTTATAACAATCATAGAACAGGTAATCCAATACTTGAAATGATTAGCTTAAAAATGAATTCTTAGGCATGGCCTTAATAAAAGGGGACTCATTCAGGGTTGTAGGATCCATCAACCATCTCAAGTTGCTGAGCAATCATTAGTCTAGCTTGCATGCCAGTCATCCAACACTGTGAAAACAGTAATTAGTTTGAAGATTATGACCAATACAAGAATTCCAAGGAGTAATAGAAGTAGGAATTGCAATCCAGATCACAAAAGGAAGCCAATACCAGAAGGGAGCCAGGTAAACAAATCAAGACCAGGTATAAGATTGCTTAAGGCATGCACCTGCTTTTTGTGTGTGTGTGTGTGCTTAAGCAGAGACGACACATTGGAAGATCCCTCAAGTATAAAAACACAGCATTCAGTTTGAATGATTTATATGTACCACCTTGGGATGCTGTAAGAATATCTAAGGCCATTCTATTTTGAAGGACAGCTTTTCTCATTAAAGACATTTCAGTGTCTAGTAGGGCTATTCCTGCTTGACTACTATGAAGGGCTTCTGTATGTGATCTGACATCTTCTAGCCCCAAAGGAGGAAGAACTGAAGCTAGCTTCTCGGTGGTCACACCAGTGGAACACTGAATGAGCTCATCCGGCCTTAAGGAGAGGGAGATTGGCAACAGATGCTAGCTCAGTCTGAATCCTTCCCTGCATCCAAGGGAAACTCAGGGTGCAGTGTTTTAGCCATCCAGGCAGTAGCCAAGGACAGAGATTTGTTCCACATAACCACTGAATTCCATTATGATCACCCAATAAATGCCTGGCCTTCAAGACCAGTCTGTTCCAAATCAGTCACTTTAAGTATGATAGTATTTTGAAACCTTAAATGGAACAATTATAAAATAGGTATACAGTTTAAGCATAACAAAGGTTTAAATGCGGAGACACAAGGTTGGGAATACAGTCCTGGTCCGGAGTCTTGGGACAGCTGTCTACATAGATGCCATCTTCTTCTCATCCTGGTGTGGTCCTTTCCAACAGGCTGCAAAGAGTCTTTCATTTGATGCCTCTTTTGATAAATAAATTCTTCAGGTTGTAGTCCATGATCCTTAAGGTCTGGGAGCTCTGTGAAAAGAATAAGCTACCAACCTTTCATTTAAGCATCTCAATGGGAGCCTGATAACAATGTAATATCTCCCTTAAGTAAAGTTTGTTCATATATTTCCTCATCTAATTGCATAGGCCATCCAGTTATTATCTCAAAAGAAGACAGTCAGGGGCCAGCCCAGTGATCTGGTGGTTAAGTGTGCACGTTCCGCTTTGGCGGCCCAGGGTTTGCCAGTTCGGATCCTGGGTGCAGACATGGCACCACTTAGCAAGCCATGCTGTGGCAGGCATCCCACATATAAATAAGATGGGCACGGATGTTAACTCAGGGCCAGTCTTCCTCAGCGAAAAGAGTCGGATTGGCAGCAGATGTTAGCTCAGGGCTAATCTTCCTCAAAAAAAAAAAAAAAAGGAGACAGTCAATGCTTACTAAAGGGTGTAGATCTAAGATTGAAGAGCTTTTGGTCATGAGCGATTAAATGCTTCTGAAAGCTTTGCCAATTAAGTTTTGATCGTGCTGTTAGTTCTTTCCACCAGTCGTGAGGATCAGGGATAGTAAGTGCAGTGGAAATGCTGCAATATTGGCCAAATGTTACAAATAGATTTAATTATTTGTATGGTGAAATGAGTTCCCTGGTCACCATGTAACTCAGTAGAAATTCCTCAAACAAGAATTATCCTTTTCAATAATAATTTACCTAAAGCTATTGCTCTTCTGAAGGAAAGACCTCAACCCAACATGATCACACAGATCATTACAAGATATTTATTCTTGAGATGATGGCATTTGAACAAAGTCCAATTGTCATACCTCAAAGGGTCCCTTAGGAAGGAGAAAGTGGCCTTGTGACTTACAAAATAGTTTCCCTAGATTATATTCTGGGCATATAGCATAAGGAGTATAGGCTTTATGAGCCACTGTGGGAGAAAGTTTCCAAAAATATTGTTTTCCCCCTTTTGTTGCCACATTTATTTCTTCTCTTCCGTGGCAGTTTCTCGAGCCTATGGAAGGAAACCTTTTAGTGGGTTAGCAGAGTTAATATAAAGTAGCAGGCATTCTTGAGCCTGGATAGCATATCCAGCTTGGTAACGTCCCTGCTTATAGTTTAAGTAAGATCCATCTGTAAACCAATTAAATAATAGAATGCAGTCATGATCTTCTCCCCTTGTGATGTTGGAAGCAAGGTAGCAAGGTTAAAATAGTGAATAATCTTTACCTACACAACATAACCTAAGAAAGTTTATCATCATTTACTTGACGATGCTTCCCATGCAATTTAGCACCAAACAAGCCTAATTAGTGTACCTCCTTTACAGGAAGAGAGAACAAATTTCTCTGAGAAGTCTCAGGGGCCTTCTGAAAATCCTCAGAGAAATTCTCTTCCTTCTTCCAGGTCAAAAGAAAGCCTTTATTCAGGATTTGAATATTTTGGCCAGGGCGGAGGGAGCTTGTCAAAAATATCAAAATGTTTTAAAACACTTAGTCAAATAGGAAAAAATGCTCACTCTATTCAATCAAAGTGACAACAAAACAGTCAAGGGCAAAGAGTTAAAACAGTCAAAAAATCTTAATAGAGAGACCTCGGTCTTTCTGAACATAGGAAATTATTTTTTTTCCTTTTTTTTTTATTGAGTTATTGATAGGTTACAATCTTGTGAAATTTCAATTGTACATTAATGTTTGTCAGTCATGTTGTAGGTGCACCACTTCACCCTTTGTGCCCACCCCCCACCCCACCTTTCCCCTGGTATCCACTAAACTGTTCTTGGTCCATAGTTTTAAATTCCTCATATGAGTGGAGTCATACACAGATTATCTTTCTCTTGCTGGCTTATTTCACTTAACATAATTCTCTCAAGGTCCATCCAGAACATAGGAAATTATTTTAACAAAACAGATTTTCTGTCTTTTAGGTAGACTTAAAGAAATACCTTTTATAACATCTTTATCAAGAACACACCAAAAGTTCAAGAAAATTATCATTTTGAGAGAGCAAAACAAATTTTAATTTTTTGCACCAGCACATTTTTTTTAACATTAAAACTCATTTACTTAATTTGATTTACTTTTGATCTTAGCCAACTTCACCAGGCATAAAACTCCCTTCAGAATTTCTCCTTCACAACCTTCAACAACTTTTTTACATTCAGCATTTGTCCCATGCTTGCTTTCTTCCCTTCTAGCACTTTAGGACAAATTTATCTTTCTTAAACCAACAAACAAAAATATTTCCATTCTTTATACCTTCTTTACTGAAAATGTACATTTTAATTTCCTTGTATACAGAGCTATTTTTCTTACTAATTTTTAGCAGCTTTAATTACATATATTAATTCGAATTTTTAATCCTTATGGGCCTGAGTAAAAACTAAAAACTAAGTAATTATGAACTGTCTTTTACATTAGCATACTGTGGCTTGGAAAATTTATAAACACTTTTTGTAATTTCTAGAAACATGTTACTTCATGGTACAATCTTAATAAAATACAATACATGCTTACTGATAGACCCAAACACCTTTTAGTTTCTTTGTAATAAGAACCCAAAAGTAGACAAATCTATATATGTCTAACAATAATGTTTCAGTATTTCATCTTATTTGAAAAATGACCCAGATATTCAGTGAGTTTTTTATAATTCAATTTTACCTTGGAACTCTTCAAAGTTTCAAGTTACCAGAAAGATTTTGGAAGTCATTTTAAATATACATGTCTTAAGACAATTATTTTAAAAACTTTACCCAATACTTTTATCTTTTTCACATTTGTTTAGTTTACTGGTTCCCAATAACTATTTAGATTGCCTATAAAACTTCATGAGACATTAGACAAAATTAGCCATCATTTTAAGTTATTATTTTTGCTAACCAGTTTTGTAACAGAGATAACATCAACTTATTTGACCAATAAACCCAGACATGTTCTCATCGTATCCAAATACTGGCAATTCTAAGGACATGCTTATTTCAATCAAACCAACAATCTTAAATAAGCCTCAGTTACCAAATGTTAATTTTATATCATGTTAACTTAAAGACATTTGGGTTAATTTCTTTTCCATTTAGAAATAATTTAGGTAAGTGCTTACTTTAAGCCAGTTAAACAGGCTCTTAATTTTTTGCCATACCATCTGGAGGTAAAAATATCATACACAGATAACATACATACAGATACACATATACAGAGACAGCACAACTGTTATTTTTAAATTACTGCCATGAATCAGGTACAAGGTTATCTAGTTATGAATCCAAATTTTTGTTTTAAGCCTTTTTACTAATATTTGTGGAGAAGACACTAAAGATGCTAGATTTTGGGAAAGGCTACTCTTATGGCCCTTTTTCTGGCCTTTTTCCTTTTTTTTCTTCCTTCAGTTTTAGGAATTGGTGATAAGCTAGATAACAGTTCCTAGAGAAGGGGAGCCCATAATCCTTTTTAAGACAAAGGAACTGGGGGCCAGCCCCATGGCCAAGTAGTTAAGCTCACGTGCTCTACTTCGGAGGCCTGGGGTTTCGCCAGTTTGGATCCTGGGTGCAGACATGGCACTGCTCATCAAGCCATGCTGAGGCAGTGTCCCACATGCCACAACTAGAAGGACCCACAACTAAAAATATACAACTATGTACCGGGGGGCTTTGGGGAGAAAAAGGAAAAATAAAGTCTTTAAAGTGTATGACTGCTCAAAAAAAAAGATACAGGAACTGGGTGGAATCTGAACTGCCTCTAGAACTGCTTTTCTAGTCTTACAGGGATTTGTAAGTTGAGGACACCTGTCCAACCCCATCACCCTAATTTGTTTTTCCCCCACACTGGGGCTTAGTTTTAATTTAATTTAGAAAAGAAAACCTGGAAAGAAAAGTCCGATCGGACTCTGAATATCAGCTTCCAGTTTGGCCAAATTTCTGATCCTAAGTTGCTTAAATCCTTTTGAATACCTTGGCCGTTTCAGCCAGGACCAGCAGTAACTACCTGGTGGTACTGAACAGCTCAAGTAATCTTTAGCATAGAAGTTTCCCAAAAAATCTCTCAGAGTCTCATTAGCTTGTAGATTATGGGGGTGTCTGTAAAGTCACAGCCTAATATATTGCTTTAATTACTATTTATAACTCAATTTTCTATTAACTTTTTGCAACAAAACTTTCAATAAAATTATTTCAGAATGTTGAAGTTTTTGCTTTTTAAGTGCACTTTTTAAATGATCTTATCTAATCAGAAGATTCCTTCCAATGGCCAATGTAATTCCCCTGAGGCTGGCAGCAGCTTGGTAGGACCCTTAGCCATGCAACCCGCATTTCTCTCTGAATAGCTCTGACTGTAAACTGGGGTGCAGTGCACTATGTCTGACCATATTTTGGGACCTCTAACTTGAGGATTATTAAGCCAAGCCCTCAGGACATGAAACAAGCTTGTTAAAATATTTTTTTGCTGTTCTTTGTAAATATTTAAGCTCCCAGAACCTTTAGTTTTTGAGCAATTGTGCTGGAAGTTGCAAACTTTTTAAAAATGTCTTTGTTACCTGGCTTTTAAAAAGGAGCCCCACAGTGGCCACTTAATTTCAAATTATCCCAGGTTATCTTTTTTTTTTTTTTTTGAGGAAGATTAGCCCTGAGCTAACATCTGCCACCAAAGCCCTCTTTTTTTGCTGAGGAAGGCTGGCCCTGAGCTAACATCCATGCCTTTCTTCCTCCTCTTTTTGTGCTGAGGAAGGCTGGCCCTGAGCTAACATCCATGCCCTTCTTCCTCTACTTTATATGTGGGACGCCTACCACAACATGGTTTGTCAAGCAGTGCCACGTCCACACCTGGGATCCGAACCTGCGTGCGAACTCTGGGCCGCTGAAGTGGAACATGCAAACTTAACTGCTGCACCACCAGGCTGGCCCCATCCCGGGTTATCTTGCCACCCACTAACAGCTATCCTTATTTTGTTAAGCACTTTCAGGTCACAGCATGAAGCCAGCCAGAGTTCAGAGGTAAGGCTGCCCATTTGAGAACTGGTCAGCTTTTAGAAGCTTGATTTCCCTCTTTTCTTTTCATTTTGTTTTGCTATAAAGTCTGAACAATTCCTAGGGACAGTGTAGTGGGTAAGAAATGTGCTGCTTGTGAGTGTTACTCCCTAAAGAAAGATCATAAACCTCTCTTACATGCCTCGGTTTCTCCCGCCGGCAGCCTAAAACTGCCACGGGGCTTGGAGCTCGGGTGACCAACCCTCACATGAGCTTCCCCAGATGAGCCTTTAATTAGTTAGTATGAATGAGAGTGGAGTTCCCTATGGGCCCGCTACACCTCATGAGGATTGGACCCTCCAACACTCCTGTTAAGGTTCTCAGTCCCCTGAGAACGCCTTTCAGTCGAGGAGCAATGTCCCTTTTCTTCGCAGCTGAACACATCAGTCTCTGAATTCTCTATCAAACAATTTGTTCAGACTTTATATAAATGCAATTCTTTACAATTTAAAGCCAAATTAAAAAGGTCAGCCTTCCCCATTCATTCCAAAGTTCCCTCTAGGCTCCCCTGGCCTAGGAAACTCCCCCTAGGTTCCTCAGTCCTAGGAATTCCCTCTAGGTTCCTCTTACCTAGGGTATGCACTGGTACCCCCTAAGACACCTAGTCTTAAGGTTTGAAACAGCTCCTATAAACTCTGGACCATCGACTTAAAATAATGAGGTCTGGGTTTCAGGAGAACTCACCAGGGTCACCTGAAGAATTCAGTGATCCAGGGGGCTCAATGGACCCCTATTGGTACCAAATGCAGGTAGATTCCAGATGGTCTCCAGTGGGTTTCTCTGAAATCTTGCCACGACTATGCCAAGAAATGTCAATGCAAATAATCCATAACCAATGTATAAATCAAAATTGGGGATGGGGCTGGCCCCGTGGCCGAGTGGTTAAGTTCACGTGCTCGGCTGCAGCGGCCCAGGGTTTCACTGGTTCGGATCCTGGGCACAGACATGGCACCACTCGTCAGGCCAAACTGAGGTGGCATCCCACATGCCACAACTAGAAGGACCCACAACTAAAATATACAACTATGTACTGGAGGGATTTGGGGGGAAAAAGCAGGGAAAAAAAAAAAAGAAGATTGCAACATTTGTTAGCTCAGGTGCCAATCTTTAAAAAAAAAAAAAAGCTAAAAAATATTAAAAAGCCCACCCAATTTAAAAAAAAAAAAACCTGGGGTGAGTTTATTATGACCCAAAGTGAGGATTATAACCTGGGAAGGCCTTAGAAGGCGTTCCAGAGAAGCATGAGTCTCAGTATAGTCTCATATCTTTTTAGAACAAAGATACATTATACACACCCAGTATACATTTTCAAAGAGGTGATCAGTTGCAAACTAGCAGGTCAACATGACCATGATGCCAGGAAAAGGACTAATCCAGGCGTTACCAATAGGGTGTTGTTACCAATAGGGCGTAGGAGGGGGAGTATGCATTCTTTCTCTCAAGAGTGATTCTTTACTTTAATGGATAAGCAGATGAACAATGTATGTTGGATAGGCCATAAGTCAGGCTTTCTAGTTCAGGCCAAATCAGTTTTAAACTTGAATAGTCACCCCATCTACCTCAATATGTGAAAATCTCTTGTCATGACTTATAATTGCCCTATTAGGTTACTTAGATAATACTTTGAAGTTTAATCATATTTACTTGCATTTATGCCCATAATCTTATTTATATTCCCAAACTATCTACAACTTCTGGTTTTGTACACCAGAGAAAATTGGAGCTCAGAGACATTAGACAACTTGCTGGTTCACACACAAGGCTTCAGTTACCCTTAAGCCGAGCAGTCACATCTGCCACATCTGCCACAGCTAAGAAGATGGTGCCACCTGGACCTGTCGCAGGGCCCGTTGCTCCTATCTCCAGACCCTTAACTTCCATTTCCATTCCCAGCAGCCCCGTTCAGTCCACAGCTTCTGAATTGCCAGACAAGCTACTGTTTGCTGATTTCAATTCAGGGACAGCCACCGGAAGCCTAGCTCTGGGTCCCCTAGTTAGCTAGCTTAGAAGCATTTGAAGTAGTCACCTAGTCCTGTGGACTAGGACCATTGGATTCATCTCTGTATTCCTCGCAAGTTCACTCAGTGCTTTGTAGAGTTGAATTGAGGAGCTGAGACTAAATACCAGGTCTCTGGGTGTAAGTGAGCAAAAGTGAGGCCATCTTGTTTTGCTAAATGGCCCCAGTCCCTCCTCTGTGTGACTACTCACCACCTTGCACATACTTTAAAAAATTCCCATGCTCTCCCGATTTATGGTCTCTGCTTACATATGTACTCTCCAATACCGTGATAAATTAAACCTTTGTTCTGTGAGTTTCTCTCCAGGAACAGGCTGACCACAGGCGGGAAACACACCTACAAGGGATCCATCACAGCTGACAGAAGGATGGAGCAATGTGATGCCTGGAGCCCATATGCCTGGAGACCAGCATCCCTGGACCCCCTCCTCACTGCCCATTTTCCCTATATAACTGCCTCAAGATTCTGAAACCCTAGAATATGGGTTTTGAGACATTAGTCACCCATCTTCCAATTAGCCAGCTAATCTAATTCAATTTCCTTTCTCGATCTCTAACTCCTTGTGATTAATTGGCTCAGATCATGGCGAGCAGAGCAAGCCCATTGCTCACTATTGTAGGGGAGGAAGACGTTTCCTCTACCTGCTCTGGGTCCTTCTGACCAGAGAATGAATTAAATTCACATGTGACAGAATAGCAGGAGAAAATTAAACAGAGCTTTATAACATGTGTACATGGGAGAGGCTCAGGCAAACTGAGCAACTCACCAAAATGGCTGAAGCCACCACCTTAAATATCATCTTCAGTTAAAGACAAAGGAGGATGTTGGGGGTGGTGGGGAAGTCAGTTATGGGAGATTACCAGACAGGTACAGTAAACAACAGTCAGGTTATTATGCAGATTTAAGTCCTTGCCTTCCGCATAGATTAAGAGTTTCTGGAGATAAGGTCATCTCCCCTTCTTCCTGGTACAGAGAGGGAGACACATTTACAGACCGAGATTTCCTTTATGTCCTAAATGTCTCTTAACAAAGGGTAAGTAAATTCTACTTTTCAGACTTTCTTTCCTGTCTGCAGTTTTTAAAAGTAACCAGCCCAAAATAATCCTCATGCTGGAGAAGCATATCTTGGGATGGCAAATTCCAGTCCCCCACATTATCATGGGCAAGAGGAAAAACAGTAAAAGAGAAAGGACTGAGTGAGTGAATTGGAAGCATTTTGTGGGAACAGACAGCCTGAACAGACTAGCTGGGAGAGGTGAGATATGAGGAACCAGATCAGGGCTCCCACTTCCTCCTGTAACTGGGAGCTCCAAGGGTAAAAACTGGAAAGCTGACTAGCGTCAGGAAGGGAATACGGACACTCTGGCTCAGCATGGAGAGGAAGACACTGACATTTATAGAATCATCTAGGCTTTGTGCTAGAGGCTTTCCATTTCCCACCTCTTTTGATCTCCTCAGTGACACTCCGAGGTCAGTGTCAAGGCTCACATTTCACAAATGAAGAAACCTAGGCGAAGCTAAATAAATTGCCAAGATTACACAGGCAGTAACTGCGAGTCAGGTGGGTCTGATCCAGAGCACATTCTCTTTCTGTGGGACTCGGATGCCTGCAAGGAGGGACTGCAACGCGAGCCCTCTCCTCCTCTCTCTCTCACTTGTTTCCGGAAACTACTGACACACATTTGTTATAGTCTCTTGAACATGGTGTTGAGCACAAATTTACAAAAGTGGATGTCAGAAGGAAGACTACACCCCAGGCCCTTGATTCCTTCCCACTACTTTAGGGTATAACATTGTGTAGTGAGTGGAATAGAGGCCCCCCAAAATATATACTCAAATCCTAAGCCCCAGAGTCTGTGAGTGAGACCTTATTTGGAGAAAAGGGTCTTTGCAGATGTAGTTAAGTTAAAGGTTACAAGATGAGGTCATCCTGGTTTTAGGGTGGACCTGATCACAGTGTCCTTATCAGAGAAAGGCATGTGAAGACAAAGGCAAAGATTAGATTTATGCATCCACAAGCCAGGGAATGCCTGCAGCCACCAGAATCTGTAAGAGGCAAGGAAGGAGTCTCCCCTAGAGCCTTGGAGGGAACATGACCTTGATTTCTGACCTCAGGCCCCCAGAACTATGAGAGAATAAATTCCTGTTGTCCTTTTTTTTTTTTTTTTTTTTTTGAGGAAGATTAGCCCTGAGCTAACATCTGCTGCCAATCCTCCTCTTTTTGCTGAGAAAGACTGGCTCTGAGCTAACATCCATGCCCATCTCCCTCTATTTTATATGTGGGATGCCTACCACAGCATGGCTTGCCAAGTGGTGCCATGTCCACACCCGGGATCCAAACCAGCGAACTACAGGCCACCAAAGCAGAATGTGCGCACTTAATCGCTGTACCACGCATGGGGGCTGGCCCACCTGTTGTCTTAAGCTACCTAGTTTGTAGTAGTTTATTAGGCCAGCTCTAGGAAACTAATTCACTGAAATTAAGAATCTTTCATTTTGTAACTATCATCTAAAAACTGTATTGGCATCTAGAGCCTATAAAATTTACCTACTCAGGGGGCCGGCCAGGTGGCACAGTGATTAAGTTTGCACATTCTGGTTCAGTGGCCTGGGGTTCACTGTTTTGGATCCCAGGTGGGGACGTGGCACCACTTGGCAAGCCATGCTGTGGTAGGCATCCCACATACAAAGTAGAGGAACATGGGCACCGATGTGAGCTCAGAGCCAATCTTCCTCAGCAAAAAGAGGAGGATTAGCAGCAGATGTTAGCTCAGGGCTAATCGTCCTCAAAAAAGAAAGAATATTAAAAAAAAATTAACCTACTCAAAATCCATTTGATTTCGGATTGGGAAACCCAGATTTGAAAATCTATGTTCAGAGTATTACTAATTTTAAGAATATACAGTAAGAAAATAATTAAAGTAGGGCAGTGTATTAGCTACTTTTTTCTCAAAAAATGAAAATGTCTTTCCGTGCAAAATATTTTACAGTCAATACATAGATGACAATATTTAGGGTTGCGGGTTACTTATGCTATTCCTATAGTGTCCTAATTAGCTTTTCTTTAATGGGCATTAAGCATAAAAGAGAGGCAATGAAAAGGAATGAACACAAAGCTTAGATTTCACCCACAAATCTGTTTTGTAGGCTGCAATCTGTCAGGAAAGCCTGCAAATCCCCCACTACATTTTTTGGTATAAACACTTTTTATTTTGAGCCTCTTTTTTTCTCTCTCTCATGCTAATAAGAAATTTTTAAAGCAATCACGAGCTCAAACCGAAGATAAGTGGTAAGGCAGGCTTCTTTTAAATGCTCTGTATTATCCTCCTTCTGTCCTCATTTTGAATCATTCTCTCAGAAGATTCTGCAATAATCTGTCATCCTTCCAATGGAGCTGAGATGGGCTTCTTCCCTGGAGCCCTGTCGCTGTTTACCTGGGAGATGAGGTAAAAAGCCACAGTCTCAAAAACTAGAAGTAAGATGGGGAATGTGTGTCTCCAGGGGTAGCCACAGGCACAGAGCTGGGAGCCTCTGGGCTTAGCCTGCATGGGACCCCTGGCTCCGTCACTGACTGTGTGAGCCCTGGCAAAGTTACTAAGCCTCTCTGAGTCTTGGCTTCCTCATTTGTAAAGTGTGGATAGTAACAGTACCCACCACATACGGTTTTGAGATGAATGAAATACATGTTGGTAAACCCTGTGGTCAATTCTGTCTTCATCTTACCTAACTTATTGATGCACTTGACAGAGTTGGTCACTTTCTTGAATTACTGTCAAAAAAGGCACTCTCCTGGTTTTCCTCCCACTTCTTTGAACTCCCCTCAGCATCTGTCCTTTTCCTGCACATGAATGATGGAGTACCTTGGACCTCTTATCTTCTCACTCCTCTGATGGCCTCATCCAGGTCTGTGACTTCACATTGCACCTTTTTGCTGATGATACCCGAATCTAAATCTCCAGCCTCCCCTCAGAGTTCCAGACTAACTGACCACTCAACTCTCTCTCTGACATCTCCACCCGATGTGTAACAAGCATCACAAAGTTGGCATGTCCACACCAAATTCTTGATTTTCATCTCCAGGTTAGCTCCTCTTCCCGTGCTGCCCATGTCAGTAAACGTCTCCTCTAGTTTGGGCTCAAGTCAAAACCTGTCTCCCTTCTTGCTCTCACATCCAAATCCAACAGTAAATACTCCCACCACAACTTCAGAGTATTTCCAGAATCCACTGCTTCTCACCTCCTACAATTTTAGCTTATGGCTACAAGCCATCATCATCTCCCTCCTGGACAATTACAGTAGGCTCCGAACTGGCCTCCCTGTTCCCATGTTTACCCCCAACCAAGCCTTTTCTTCACTAAGCACGCAGGGCAATTCCCTTAAAACCTAAGTCAAAACATGTCCCTGCATGTCCAATGGCTTCCCCGTTCCACTTGGATCCCTAGCTACCCCATGGACCTCATCCCAACCACTCTCCCCTACCTCTCTCCTTCAATATGCCAAGGCCTTCCCAGGCTCAGGGCGCTGCTCTTCCCTCTGTCTGCAGAGCAGACAGATACCTACTCAACAGAACAACCTCCCCTGCCCGCCCTCTGCGCCTCCCAATCCTGTGCTCAGATTTACTTTTCTTCTTGCACTCGTCTACTATATGTATTTGTTTGTTGTTCTTCTAGACTTGTTTGTCTAGATTTGTTTGTTGTCTGGCTAGAGCAAGCACTTTATTTCATTCATTCTTGTATCCTTGGCACCTGAAAAGCTGCTTGACACGTTAATAACTGTTAAGCAATTGAATGAACGAATGAAGAAGGTACTACCGTAAACCCCAGAGTATAGTATGGCATAGTATGTAACTGATAAATACTACCTGCTGCTGTGCTGTTTTTATTATTAATTATTATTTGTCTAGGTGCCTTACATGCCTTGCCTTTCCTCCTGGCCCATCAACATTTTAGACAGCGCACGGCCACGCCCAAACTTCGCTGGAACCCAAGAACAGTAAGAAGAAAGAAATGGAGATTGCCGAAGCAAGAAAGACTGTCATTGGCTAACCCTCTACTGTTGTCCCAGAATTGGTTCTGCTAGATGCATAAGAAGGATGGTTGGACTAAACTGTCTCAAGTATCAAATGCCCTAGACATTTTTTTGGACAGGCTTAATCCCAATAATGTGTTTTGTCGTTTTCATATACCATCCAAAGTTAAACATTTCTGCCTCCAAATTACACCTCCCAGACTGGTTTTGAAAAGTAGCAAGAAATAGCATTTGAGATTCAGAAAGCAAAATCAATCTTACGTTTAAAGATTGTTATGCTTTTCTGGAGATTGTATAAATTTAAATATATAGAATTTTGTGGGGAAATGTTAGGTAAGTCCTGGAAGAAACAAACCAAATAAACTTGTCTCAAAATTTGCATTGGAAACTGTTATATGACAGCTCTACATCAAATCTAACTTTTTACTCACCTACATGTGGGATGAAACAGAAAAAAAGCGAGCTCGTAGATACAGAGAATGGATTGGTGGTTGCCAGGGGCAAGGAGTCGGGGGTGGGTGCAACGGGTGAAGGTGGTCAAAAGGTACAAACTTCCAGTCATAAAATAAATAAGTCCTGGGGATATAATGCAGAGCGTAGTGACTATAGTTAATAACATTGCATTGTATATTTCAAAGTTGCTAAGAGAGTAGATCTTAAAAGTTCTTTTCACAAGGAAAGATTTGTAACTATGTGTAGTGATCCATGTTAACGAGACTTACTGTGGTGATCATTTCATAATACTTACACATATCGAATCATTACGTTGTACACCTGAAACTAAGATAATGTTATGTCAATTACATCTCACTAAAAAATATCTAACTCTCCATATTTTTTGAGATTTCTGCCACATGTTCTGTGTGGACACGTCACAGAGGGAAGAGCCCATGTGCAGCCCATCATTGTAAACATGTTTTAAAAGCATTAAGTGGAGCTCTTGAGAAACACTGGGCAAGGACAAAATGTTTTTCTTTACTTTTGGGACAGAGCCTGGGGCAAGCAGCTCCTCTGGCTGGTCGGCTGCCAAGCTACTCTGCGATAAGGCCTGTCGTGGGTACCTGTTCTGTGCAGACAGCCCGGCATCGGAGCTGACGGGGTTAGCGAGACTCAGGCTCAGGTCAGACCCCATCTGCAGCCCCAGAGCCAAGAGGGAATGGAAAATTACTAACTCAAAGGCTAGGAGGAGTCGGTGTCATCCAGAGCCACCTGAGCAGTCCCTATGCACTCTAAGGGCAGAACACCCTTGGAGACAAATTGGCAGGCTTCTTAGACAGAAGGAGACAAAATCACTGACTCAGGAAAACCAGACCCTCTTTGGAGGGGCTAGGCCTTTTAAGACATGACTGGAACATTCTTGGGCGGGGCAGTTCACAGAAAACAAACAATTTAGCAGTTCACCTCCAACCAAAACAAGTCTTTCTGTGAGCTGTCCCAACCACTGCCTCCACCTCGGGCCAGGCCACTCGGGCTTCTCCTGAAGCCCCAGCCTTTACCTCGGCCACGGAGTCCACACGCTGGCGTGTCCCGCTTCCTGACTTCCAGCACATCCCTGCCCTGCCTGCATGCTGCCCTAGTTCTGCCCAATTTGGGGCTGCCTTCCTAAGCAGTCTCTATCTCGTCCACCTCAGGCAGTAACTCCGGCTTGAAACCTGCATGGATATGTTCAAGCCAGAAGGAGCAAAAGAGACTAATAGCTGGGGGAACCGGCTTTGGAATCAGAGAGACCGAAAATCCTATGGCCCCCATTTTCAGCTGTGCAGAGAAGAGGACTGCCCGAGGAACTACTTTGGAGGCTTTCCTGCATTTCCATTGCCTGGCAACAAGGTGGCGGGTCCAAGGACTCAGTCCTATCAGGTCATCCCCCACAACGCCCAGAGAAAGGAGCTGCACCTGAATTCAACTTCCCACGGGACAAGGAGCACTCAAAGTCTCCAGGTGTCAGACAGCCGGCCTTTCCCAGCCCTCTTTAAACAGCTGGCACCTTGGCTCAGTGCTCCAGTGATGTTTATCCCCTTGGGCAAAGCCACCCCTCCCCAAGAAAGAGAGAGAGCACAACCCCATGGCCTGTGCAGCTGTGCCCCAGCCCAAGGACGCACCACCACAAGATATGGAGAGAACAGGGGACCTAGACATACACGCCAGATTTTGAAGAGTGAACAGGAAAAAAGAATGTAAAATATTTCATTGATATTTTAATATATATATATATATTTTTTTTTTTTTGAGGAAGATTAGCCCTGAGCTAACATCTGCCGCCAATCCTCCTCTTTTTGCTGAGAAAGACTGGCCCTGAGCTAACATCCGTGCCCATCTTCCTCTATTTTATATGTGGGACGCCTACCACAGCATGGCTTGTCAAGCAGTGCCATGTCCGCACCCAGGATCCGAACCGGAGAACCCCGGGCTGCCAAAGTGGAAAGTATGCACTTAACTGCTGCACCACCAGGCCAGCCCCAATATTTTTATATTGATTTTTTTTATATTTTTTATAATTTATATATATATTTTATATATAAATATATTTTTTATATTGATTTTTATATATTTTATATTGATTACATCTTAGTAATATTTTGGATACATTAGGTTAAACAAAATATATTATTAAAATTAATTGTCCTGTTTCACTTTACCTTTTTAATGAAGCATTATAGGTTAAATAATGGCATCCAAGGATACCTACTCCCTGAGAACATCACTTTATATGGCAAAAGGGTGAATATTGCCTTATATGGCAAAAAAGTGAGATTGTCTACAAATTCTGGAACTCAGTTGTGCAGAGAGTGGCTGCACATGACCTTGAGTGGTCTTCTGTTGGGGAAAGAGTGTACATTTGCAGTTGTATATGGAATAGTCGGGACTTATTAGGCAGAGCCATCTTTGAAAAATCATACACACTGGGTGATGTGTGTACATAAGTTACATAGCCAAGGGGCAGGGAGCCATGTGCTAGACACCTATTGAGTTGTCTGCCAGCTCCTCCTCTCTGGGGCTCCCTGCAGTCATTGTGGACAACAGGACCCCATGTCCTTACTTGTCTGATTAAACCCGGTTGGGCACTTGACCCAGTCTGGCCCACCCAGGGTCCTTTTTGTTGAAATATAGATGTGGGAGCAAAGGAGATGAAATATCTAAGCTCAGGAGTTATGAATGGGCATTTTTTACCCACTATCTGCACCAGAAAGGCAAAGGACGACAGAGGAAGAGGGGGAGGGAGGGACAGTGGGAGAAAGAGAGAGAGAAACAGTGATTAGAGATGCAGAGAGAGTCCTGACAATAGCTCAGTCTCTGGTTCCAGTCCCTTCATGAGGGCCATGTTGCTGTTGGCTTGGGTTCTGTGGGAGGTACCTTTATCTTCATAAGAAATCCCTCTTTTCAGCTTACGCAAGTTTAAGCTAATTTCTCTTGCATTCAACCAAAGGACTTCAACTAGCATACCTTCCCACAGATTAGCTGTAAGCAACAAATGTAATTTATATGAAAAGTACTTTGCAAATGGTGTAGCACCATAGAGAGGCTAGTCGTCCAATTATTATCAAGGCACCCCCAATGCTGCTCAAGCTGGTGACCTTGACTCCAGCTTTGAGAAACCCTGACTTCCCACTGTCTCTTCTCACAAGCCTATGACACCAACCCCACTCCCAAGCCATCCCTCATTTCCCCATTTTTGAGAAACCACCAGTACTGCTGCTCTTGCTCCAGAAGCCCATAGGACAGATACACAGTTGGACTGAATAACCTCTAATATGCCTTGCCCCTGGTTATTTTGTGATTGAGTCTCTTTCATGATCCACACAACTCTGCTGACCCTTTAGACTGCGGACTTGCAGGAGCCTCATCAGCACCTCCTGGGGTGCTTGTGAAAATGCAGCCCACGCCACCCTTCAGTCTGAATCACAGTCTCCAGGCGAGAGCTGAGATTCTGCATTTTAAGCATCTACTTTAAGAAGCTCTAGTATGGGGATTAATATCTTTTAAGTCATGCGTATCTGGATTGAGTACCAACTTGGCTGCTTATTGGTTGTGAGACCTTAGATAATTTGCTTAACCTTCGTGTTTATGGTTCTGTTGCATAAGAAAAGGGTGGAGGTAATAGTAGCAAATTCATAGGATTACTTTGAGGGTTAAATGAGATGAGGCACAGAAAGAATCTAGCACAGTGTCTGGTGTATACACAGATTGCAACACACATTAGCTATGATTAGTAATATAGTAAACAGAAGACTCTATACCAAATTCTAAAGCAAATTAACTGAGTTGATTTAATATTCAAACATAAATTGCAGACTTTCTTATGCAGCCTTTCTTTATGATACGAGACGGCCAGGTGTATTGTTGAATGCAGTAGGCAGTTGTATACCTGTGTGCTTATTTGTTTAATGGCTGCCCCATGAAAGAAGGGATTTTGCTTTCTTTTACCTTGTTTTAATGTACACATACGCTTTATTTAAAGTAGGTTTATCAAGACATAATTTATATATAATAAAATTCACCCTTCTTAGATGGACAGTTCTATGAGCTGTGTAACCACAATCACAGTTAAAATATAGAATCTTTCCATCACCCCAAAGTGTCCCATTATACCACTTTCTAGTCAACCCTTTCAGCTCTTCTGCTCCACCCACAGCCACTAGCAACCACTGGTCCAATTTTTATCCCTACAATATTGTGTTTTGCATAATGTCATATAAGTAGTATCACACACTGACTCAGGCTGCTTTGGCTTAGAATGCATTTGAGATTCATGCATACTGTTGCATGTATCAGAAGTTTTGTTCTTTTATTGCTGAGTGGTAGTCCACAGCGTGGATATACCACAATTTGCTTATCCATTCACCAACTGATGATCATTTGAGTTGTTTCCAGTTTTTGGTAATTATGAATAAAGCTGCTATAAATATTCACATGCAGGCCTTTTTGCGGACACAGGCTTTCATTTCTCCCGGGTAAAAACCTAGGAGGGGGGGCTGGCCCCGTGGCCGAGTGGTTAAGTTCGCGCGCTCCGCTGCAGGCGGCCCAGTGTTTCATTGGTTCGAATCCTGGGCGCGGACATGGCACTGCTCATCAAACCACGCTGAGGCAGCGTCCCACATACCACAACTAGAAGGACCCACAACAAAGAATATACAACTATGTACCGGGTGGCTTTGGGGAGAAAAAGGAAAAAAATAAAATCTTTAAAAAAAAAAAACCTAGGAGAGGGATTGTTGGGTTGTTTGGTAAGGGCATATTTACATTTATAAGAAAATTTCAAACCGTTTTCCAAAGTGATTGTTCCATGTTGCATTCCCACCAGCAGTGTATGAGAGTTCCATTTGCTCAGTACCCTCACCAGCACTTCACTTGGGAACGTTACGTGTTTTGGGTTTTTTGTAAATTTTAGCCATTCTAATAGGTGTTTACTGGTTTTAATGTGCATTTCCCTAATAACTAATGAGGTTGAGAGTCTTTTTATGTGTTTATTTGCCTTCCTCCTATCTTTGGTGAGGTACCTTTTCAAGTTTTTTTACCTATTGTTTAATTGTGTTATTTGTATTTCTCTTACTATATTTTGAGAGCAGATATATATATATATCCCGGATACAAGCCCTTTATCAGATACGTGTTTTGTAAATATTTCTTCCCAATCCGTAGCTAATATTTTTAATTTTCCTGATAGCTTTCAAAGAGCAGAAGTTTTAAATTGTGAAGCCCAATTTATGAAATTGTTTCTGTGTGGTTTGTGTCTCAAAGATTTTCTCCTATGTTTTTGTCTAGAAATATTGTAGTTATTACATTAAATCTATAATCTATTTTTGGTTAATTTTGTATACATTGTATGAAGTATGGCTCAAGGGTCATTATTTTGCATATGGATGTTCAATTGTCCCAGCACCATTTGTTGAAAATATTATTCTTTCTCTGTCTAATTACCTTGGCATTTTTGTGAAAAAAATCAACTGACCACATATGTGAGGGCCTATTTCTGACTCTTTATTCTATTCCATTGGCTTGTATGTCTATTTCACCAGAACCACGCCATGGTGATGACAGTAGCTTTATGGTAAATCTTGAAATCAGGTAGTCTGAGTCCTCCAGTTTTGTTCATCTTTTTCAAAATTGTCTTGGCTCTCCTCAGTCCTATGCTTTTTCTTTTTTCTTTTTTTTCCCTGAGGAAGATTTGCCCTGAGCTAACATCTGCTGCCAATCCTCCTCTTTTTGCTGAGGAAGACTGGCCCTGAGCTAACATCTGTGCCGATCTTGCTCCACTTTATACGTGGGATACCTACCACAGCATGGCTTGCCAAGCACTGCCATGTCTGCACCTGGGATCCAAACCAGCAAACCCCAGGCCACTGAAGCAGAACGTGTGAACTTAACCGCTGTGCCACTGGACCAGCACCTCTATGCGTTTCTTTTTCCAAAGAATTTTGATTGGCATTCTGTTTAATCTGTAGACCAATTTGGGGAGGATTGATATCTTAATAATACTGAGGTTTCTGATCTATTAACACATCTCACCTCTTCGTTGATTTAGGTCTTCTTTGAACTCCTAATGTTTTGTCATTTTCAACATCTAAGCTTGCACACATTTTGTTAGATCTATCCCTAAGTATTTTATGGATTTTCATACTGTTATAAGTGACAGTTGCTTAATATCAATTTCCAATTTTTCACTGCTAGTGTATATAAATACAATTGATTATTGTATATTGACTTAGTATCCTGTGACCTTGCAAAGGTCACATATTAGCTCTGGTAGCTTTCTTATGGCATCTCTGGGCATTTCTCTGTAAACTATCTCATCACCTGTGAACAAAAAATTATTTTTTTCTTTCCAACATGTTTCCCTTTTATTTCTTTTACTTGACCGATTGCGTTGGCTAGAACCTCCAGTATGGTGTTGAGTAGGGGTGGTGAGAGAACATATCTTGCATTGTTCCCAATCTTAGGGGGATTATGTTTGTTTTGTTCAATACTATGTACCCAGCACCTTGCACCATGCCTGGCACAGAGTAGGTACTCAAAAGAGGTTGCTGAATGAATTAAAACAAAGTTAACTGACCTATATAGAGATTAAAATGACATTGGTTTCATTAGCACCTTGTCCAACCAATCAATCTATTGAGTCACAACCAAAATTATCTAATAGGTAGCAGAATACCATTTTGAAAACAGGAACATTTTCAAATATAAAAATGCCCTGGTGGGGATGTAGGAATTTAGGAGTTAGCTATACACTTAACGTGAAGGTGATGCTGTACTACATATTTGTGTGATGAATTAATACCTACTCTGATCTAATTAGCAACACTGAAAAGAGAAAATAGATTAGATTAAAGCGCAGTCACAATTAAAAGAATCATTGTCTGTCTCCCTCTTCTCTTAGATAGAAAAGTCTAAGAAGCCAGAGAATCTGATTTCAATAAATCATCAAAATGCTAAGGATAGGGGCCAGCCCAGTGGCCGAGAGTCTAAGTTCATGTGCTCCGCTTGGGCAGCCCAGGGTTTCGCTGGTTCGCATCCTGGGCAGGGACATGGCACTGCTCGCCAGGCCCCGCTGCGGTGGTATCCCACATGCCACAACTAGAAGGACCCACAACTAAAAATATATATATACACAACTATGTACGGGGATGGATTTGGGGAGAAAAAGCAGCAGCAAAAAAAAAGATTGGCAACAGTTGTTAGCTCAGGTGCCAATCTTTAAAAAAAAAAAATGCTAAGGATGCCAGTCAGTATTAACTGCATAATAATGGAAAGGGAAATACACTTGTTAACTTGGAGATTAAACACAAAAAACTTGTAGAAAACTCAGTTCAAAACATATCATAGTCATGTGCCATACAACACCGTATCGGTCAATGATGGACCACATACACAACAGTGGTCCCACAGGGTTAGTACCATTATAGGCTAGGTGTGTGGTAGGCTATACCATCTAGGTTTGTGTAAGTACACTCTATGACGTTCGCACAACTACAAAATCGCCTAATGATGCATTTCTCAGAAGTTATCCCCATTGTTAATTGATGCATGGCTATATTTAGTGTCTATTATTGTCCTAGGAGTGGAGGTGAGAAGTAGGGGTGAAAGGAGACATAAGACTGTTTTAAATAGTTCCCAACCTCAGGAAATTTAATATTTTGTGGTAGACAGACTTATATACTAGAAATAGAGACTAATACAGTGCTGACTCTGATTGCCAAAATACAAAATGGAAGAGAAAATACCAAAGTGAGCCAGAATTACACTGGAAATCTTTGTGAAAGACATGATATTTTAAAAGAGCTTTTAAAAAAAGAGATCTTAAATAGGTAGCAATAACAAAAATTTAAGCTTTATTAAATATTTTTAATTACAGGCATTTTATGTTATTCTGGTCATTTAAGTAAAGCAAGCAAAAGCAGAAGTTGAAGAAACGGAAAAAGGGGAATGAAAAGTAGCTACATTTTAATCTCAGTTACATCTCTCATTCCATTTGATTCATTAAGAATTGCCAGACCTGAGGTTTTCGGAGCCAGGATGAATGACATGTGTTCCCTGTAGTGAGCCAAACTTAAGCAGTAAATCATCAAATGCTCACCTAGATAAAGGATATTACTTCCAGAATCCTGAAAGCCAGTGGCATGAGCAAAATCCATCCCAAAACTTACTTTTGTTTCTTAGGTCACTTTCCAGATGTAAGAGTGAGTTAATAGTTTCTAATACACAAGACCAGCGGGTTACATAACTGACCTGGTAAGAGGCTCCCCGAATGTTTTATTCTCTAGAAATTATAGAGAAATCCAAATTTATAATAACATGAAAGGCATATATCTGTGCTCTGATTAAAGCTGCCTCAAATCCTTTTCTCAGAATAAAAGAGGAATACATGAAAAACTATGCATAATGTTTACATGTCTGCTGTGTATAATTGTTTTCTTTTGATCTAATTTTATGTTTTCAACATGTAAAAAAATACGAATGTTTCCAAAGACAAAATTAGATAACAAGGGACATTCAGAATAAGTCCTTCTTCCATCCCTGTTCCACCATGTTCTCTTTCTTGCCCCAGATAAATATATAATTGTTTCCATTTATATGTCCAGTGTATCTTTTCAGAAATATAAGCAAAATACACACATGCACACAGAACCATATTCATATTTCTCTCCCTTTTCACCCCCAAAGAGCTCATACCATTTAGTGGTTTTACACCTTGATTTTTTCATTTACTAAAATTTTCAGCAGATCATTCCATATCAGTATGCAGAGATCTTACCCCTTCCTCTTTACAGCAAAACATTTTGAAGCATCTGTGTGGTCCCTTTAAAAATATTATTAGAGGGGCTGGCCCAGTGGTGCAGCGGTTAAGTGTGCACATTCTGCTTCGTCGGCCAGGGGTTTGCCGGTTCGGACATGGCACCACTTGGCAGGCATCTCACATATAAAATAGAGGAAGATGGGCACGGATGTTAGCTCAGGGCTAGCATTCCTCAGCAAAAAGAGGAGGATTGGCAGCAGATGCTAGTCCAGGGCTGATCTTCCTCAAAAAAAAAAAAAAGAAAGCCTGTAATGTAAAAAAAAAAAAAGCCTATTTGTTAAATAAGTTGTTATACTAAATACACGACAGAGGATAATTACGTGTGACCAATGTAGATAAGTCCATAAAGTCAATCTTACACAAACCCATACGGCATCTACTTCCAGACCATGTCTATTGCTGCAATTCCAATCTGACACCACTGGGCTCCTCAAGTCAAAGACATCTGAGTTACAGAGTTCTAGAACTGGATGATCATAAACGTGATCTTTTATTCTGTCCTTTGCAGCAGACGGTCCTTGGGGGTAAACTGGACATATTCGTTTAAGACCAATTCCAGTAAAAAAGTAAATCGGACTGTACGTAACTTTTAGTTTCTCTTTTTGTGCTAGCTTCTTCAAAAATTGGAGTTAATAACTTTAAGCATCAAATTAGTATATTGCTGGTCATTTATGAAATTGTTTGGGGAAGAATAACTTTATTCTCTGAAATCGATGCTAACTTGCACTTCTAATGAAGTTTTGTAAATATTTTTTACTTATTTTTAAGATTGGCACCTGAGCTAACTCCTGTTGCCAATATTTTTTCTTCTTCTTCTTCTTCTTCTCCCCAGTGCCCCCCAATACATACTTGAATATTCTAGTTGTGAGTGCATCTGGTTGTGCTATGTGGAACACCACCCCAGCATGCACGGCTTGATGATTGGTGCCGGGTCCGTGACCAGGATTCGAACCAGCGAAACCCTGAGCCACTGAAGCTGAGCACGTGAACTTAACCACTCAGCCAAGGGGCTGGCCCCTGTAAATATTTTTTAAAAGACTTTCTTTTGATAAACTTATATATGCACATTGTGTTGAATACAGAAAAGTATGAAAGGAAAGTAATAACACTAAGCAAGGAGAACTAACCACTGTTAATAGTTGAGCTTATTTTCTTCTAGCATGTTTTCCTAGATGTGCATATTTTTTTCTTACACTGTTGTGTGTAGAGTCTGTAAATCTTGTAATGATCTTTGGCCAAAAGCAATCAAATCTATAAAGACTTTGTAAATTGAAGATAAACCTGTACCTTCTAAAAGAACATTCTCTGAATCTAACTGAAATGACTTTATGATCTCTCTTGGGTTCTGGGTAATTTAGAAAACTTCCTAGTCATTATCGTCACTTATATTCTGGAGTCATCTTTTCAACAATCACTAAGTTAAAAAGAGGAAGAGAGAGAGAGGCCAAAAACTCCCTTTGAAATCTGTTATCTGATTTTGACTCTTTGACAGAAATAAATAATTAAATGTCCCATTTGCTTCCACATGGCTATTATGTGATGGAAATCCAGAGGCCTTTCAAATCTAAAAAGTGCTCTTTGCCATAATCAAAGATAACTCTATTAAATCACTCATTAAAAAAATACACTTTTAGAATACTCAAACGAGGACGATGACCTTGCATTGATTCACTAGCACTTTCTCACCATGCCTCCTTAAGATGGAAGGTGTGCAGTTGCATCCGTCAGCAGCAGTCAAGTGGCCCGTCCTTGTCCTGGGACCAACCAAAGCACACTGGACTTGACGAGGATCGATTGAGGACCTCATCAACCCCACACTCCAGACAAAGGTCAGTGTAATTAGATTGCTTTAAGTAAAATGAGCCGCCACAGAAACCTAGCCTAACAGAATGGATAAACCTTAAGATGATATTTGCTTAAGAACAGAACTCCTTCCCAGAGAATTCCTTTAAATAACAAACTCTCAGTATATTTAAAGTCAGATTTGACTATCTTAAAACACACCTTTCAGGAACTTCTATTGAGGAGATCCTGTACACAAGAACTTCCTGTTTTGCTTGGAAGTCCTTTAAATAATATTTGACACATTTAACACAATAAATAATTACCAAAATTTCATTTTAATTATAGGGGATTTAATTTGAGGTTACATGAGAGCTACAAGGTAAATTAGCTTCCTAATTCTCAAGGCCTTGTTCAGACTGGGTAGAATTTTAAAAGATCTCTTTAAAGGCATAAAACATGGAAAACATTTAATACTTTTGAAGAGTTTCAAATAATTATAATAATAATAAATAAAAATTCAAATAACTGAAATCCTTGAACGGGGACGTTGAGGTCTCAAGCTTACTATAAACACAAGCTTTACAAAGCTAAATGCGAGGTAAGACGCTCATTCTTAGGTGCAAAATTACTTTAGTACTTTTAATGATAAATTACTTTAATTCATCATGCTAAATAAACTTTAAAAGATGAATGTTGGCGGGGGGGGGTGCAAAATAATATAAGCAGGATAGGCTACATAATTTGCCGGGCCCCTGTAAAAAGTAAGAATTTCAAGAGAGCAACAGCAGAGCGTTAAGCAAAAGACAGGTCCTTCTGCGCACAAGGTCCAGATCCCCCCAGGCACCCGCTGCGTCCATGGGGCGCTTTTCCTTCACCCGGGCCTCAACCCTTCCGTCCCAGTGCGCTGCGCGCAGAGATGGATATTAGCTTTGCTGTCATACTGTGAAGTTTTAAGTAAAACTCTCCGCACAGCTATTATTTATCCTGCAATCACTGGGCACAGTATTATAAAACAGATTTTTCTTTCTTTCCCCTTGTTTATCTAAAAGAGACAGACTTTTCGAGGTTTTGTTTGGTTTTTTTTTTTTGTTTTTACAACAGTGGTGCCCTGAGGAGAATCTCGGCTCACTGTTAGCCAACTGTGCTGGAGGCAGACGCGAGCGCCCCAACGGGCGGCCGGCCCCGCCGGGGCGCCTGCAGCGACCGGTCCCTGCGGCCCTCTGCGCATTCTCCCTCGGGCACGCGGGTCACCATCGCCTCTGGTCACCCTGAGAGAGATGCTCCCTCCGCGGCGACCTGTTCTCGGTCTCTCGCGCCCGCCTGGAGCGGTACCTCCATCTCTCCCGAGCCCCGAGTTCCCTAGGTGGGCCCGAAGCAGGCTCCCCAGCCCCAGCCAGGAACTGTCTCCTCCGCCCGCCTCGACGCGGCGACTCCGGCGGGGTGGGGCAAGGGGCATCCCAAACCGCTCCCTCTCGGCCCCTGCGCGCCCCGATGCCTCCTGCGCGTCCGCCCTCACTTCGCCTGCCTGGCGGCCCGTCTTCCCCACGCCCCGGCCCTTCCCGGGACCGCGCGGGGACCCCGGGCCCGGCCGCAGAGCTCGAGCGGCCCCGGGGCCTCCCGATGGCTCGCAGCGCCTGCCCCTCGGGCTCCCCGCACCGCGCGCCGCCCCCGGCCCCGCTTCCCCCGCAGGCTCGCGCCGCCGCCCCTCGGCCGGCCGGGAACCGCAGCTAGTCCCACCCCGCGCGCCCCCGGTCGCGGCCGAGCGGA